>NC_053024.1:203643515-203753748 GCF_003073215.2 Triticum urartu
ACTCAAAACAGAAGGTGAATCAAGTGCAGAGCTAGATGGCAGTTCCTCACCTCCCCTCGTAGTTGAGGGATAAATCTTGGTTTTTGGATCTCTCAAGTTCTTCATAATGATAAGCAAATATAAATCCCAAGTGACTCAAAGAATAGATCTATGCTCCCCGGCAATGGCCCCAGAAAATAGTCTTGATAACCCACAAGTATAGGGGATCGCAATAGTTTTCGAGGGTAGAGTATTCAACCCAAATTTATTTATTCGACATAAGGGGAGCCAAAGAATATTCTCAAGTATTAGCAGCTGAGTTGTCAATTCAACCACACCTGGAAACTTAATATCTGCAGCAAAGTGTTTAGTAGCAAAGTAATATGATAGTAGTGGTAACGGTAGCAAAAGTAATGTTTTTGGTATTTTGTAGGGATGATAGCAATAGCAACGGAAAAGTAAATAAGCGAAGAAAAATATATGGAAAGATCGTAGGCAATGGATCGGTGATAGAGAATTATGCCGGATGCGGTTCATCATGTAACAGTCATAATCTAGGGTGACACAGAACTAACTCCAATTCATCAATGTAATGTAGGCATGTATTCCGAATATAGTCATATGTGCTCATGGAAAAGAACTTGCATGCCATCTTTTGTCCTACCCTTCCGTGGCAGCGGGGTCCTAGCGGAAACTCAGGGATATTAAGGCCTCCTTTTAATAGAGTACCGGACCAAAGCATTAACACATAGTGAATACATGAACTCCTCAAACTACGGTCACCACCGGTAAGTATCCCGATTATTGTCACTTTGGGGTTAACGGATCATAACACATAATAGGTGACTAGACTTGCAAGATAGGATCAAGAACTCTCATATATTGATGAAAACATAATAGGTTCAGATCTGAAATCATGGCACTCGGGCCCTAGTGACAAGCATTAAGCATAGCAAAGTCATAGCAACATCAATCTCAGAACAAAGTGGATAATAGGGATCAAACCCTAACAAAACTAACTCGATTACATGATAAATCTCATCCAACCCATCACCGTCCAGCAAGCCTATGATGGAATTACTCACGCACGACGGTGAGCATCATGAAATTGGTGATGGAGGAAGGTTGATGATGACGATGGTGACGGATTCCCCTCTTCGAAGCCCCGAACAGACTCCAGACCAACCCTCCCGAGAGGTTTTAGGGCTTGGCGGCGGCTCCGTATCATAAAACGCGATGTATCCTTCAATCTGATTTTTTTCTCCCCGAAAGAAAATATATAGAGTTGGAGTTGAGGTCAGAGGTGCTCCAGGGGGCCCACGAGGTAGGGGGCGCGCCCTAGGGGGGCATGCGCGCCCCCACCCTCGTGGCTAGGGTGTGGGCCCCCTCATCTTCATCTTTTGCAAGGATTTTTTATTATTTCCAAAAAGATGTTCCGTGAAGTTTCAGGTCATTCCGAGAACCTTTGTTTCTGCACATAAATAACATCATGGCAATTCTGCTGAAAACAGCGTCAGTCCGGGTTAGTTCCATTCAAATCATGTAAGTTAGAGTCCAAAACAAGGGCAAAAGTGTTTGGAAAAGTAGATACGACGGAGACGCATCAAAGTCCTCCCACCTCCTTGGCCGCCAACCCTTGCTCCTATATAAGTAGATCCATCTAGTAGCTTTTCCCTTGGGATTTGTTTAGTTAAAAGTTAGCCATTACAACTTCGTGTACTTCGCTTGTGCCCAATGACCAGACCAAGACCACTTACGGATCCCCACCATTATCAATACTTCATATATATTCGCAATATTCAGATTGCTTTATCATATTCTTGCTCATTCTTCGATTGCTTGCAGGAATAGACCTTCGTGGTCAGGCTGACCGTGCTTCCGGCACTGTCAGTAACCTCAGGAGATTGGTTTAGTGATTGCTAAGGCGCAATGTCTTGCACGTTTTTAGTCGGATCATCAAAGTCGTCTCCACCAAATCGATAGTTATCATCTCATCGAAAGATCGGGACCCTCGCCTCTATGAAGTGGTATCAGTTTTTAGGTTGCTCGGTGAGAATTTCCAGTTTTTCCTAGATTAGATTTATTTTCTTACCTATTGTCCAAGAAAAAGCCACAAAAAGTTAGATCTATTCTCCTTTGTCCAAGCCATTCTGAGCCTTTGCAATTTTATTTTCATTGCTTGCATAGTTGAATTATCGGTTGCATCATCGTGTCGAATTGCTGGTCTTAGTGTCTAGTTCGTTTAGAGTTTCGAGTTCTGTTCATATTAGTCAGACCGTCACTGCATCGTTATACCTTCCGCTGTCTAGCACCCATCCATCAATTTCCACCACATGCTACCCACCATTCATTGTCATAATCATAGTTAAGATCGTTCTCATCTTCGCTTGATCCAATCTGCATCTTATCTAGTTTGTTTTGGAAAGAGGGAGAGAGAAAAAAAGAGAGAGAGAGAAAAAGTAAAAAAAAGTCAGAGAAAAAGAGAAAGAAAAATAAAATATTGTGAGGAAAAAAAGAGAGAAGAAAAAAAAACAAAATTCGGATCTATCTAGACTCAATCTCGTAGTTGAATTCGGATTGGAATCTGTTTTGTGCACTGTTCAGTAAAACATGCATAACTTCCTCATATGAAGTCCGTTTTGGCTCCGCAAGTACTCAAATGAAAGCTAGCGACGAGCCGCATCAAAATAGTTGGAGAAGTTAGTTCAATATTTGGCACCTGAAAATCGGCTTATAAATAGGTCTTTTTGCTCTCCGAAGTTCACGAACACAGCTTATTCCAGTTTTCGAATTTTTTGACTCCTCATATCAACTCAGAATTAAGTGATTCCTTTTGCATTTGAAAGCTTGAGTCGGTATCATTGTTGAAAAAAATTATCAAAAAATTGGCACAAACTTTTCTAGAGGAAAGTTGAAGAGAAAGTTGTTGATATATCCTGCTTGGCTGTTGTTTCACATCATTATCTTTACTGCTATTGTGATCTTCACTTATATCTTGCTGTCCAGAGCTACTTTGTATCCTTTAGTGATGCTTGTTGTGCTATGGTGTGACCTCATTAGTGTTCTAGGCTCGCGTCTCTAGTTCGGTCTAGCCTAGGACCAGCACAGTAATGTCGTTGAGCGTTTATTCAACATTGCATCTCTGAATTGATTATTGCTAATCTTTTGCTACCATATATTTAAGCCTTCCACGATCCACTTATTTCTACACTATGTATACATACGTTCCCCTAGAAATCGCTTTACTCAATCTTCGGAGTTATTTGACACCATTGGTTGCCTGTCACCACCTGCTGCTTGGTAAGAACTTGTAAGATATTGATATTTTGCTTTACTGTGAGCGCTTTACCACCACACCCTGGTAGTTCATAGTAACATTATTCTTGAATTTTGTTTCTTGTTTATACTAATCATGACAGGTTCCATAGATACAATTTCTTGGACGACGGACACATCTTCACCATCATGAGAGTTGGGACAACACACACAAGCACATGTTCAGGTTATCTTTTTACCGTCATTTGAGGGTAGATTTAATCCTGCTATGTATCTAGCTTGGGAGCTTGAAGTAGAACAAGTTTTTAGTCACCATGACTTTTTTGAACTTGAGAGTACAAGCTGCCACTAGAGCATTTACTGGTTTTGCTTCTGTTTGGTGGAGTGTGCATTGTAAGAAAAACATTGATAACCAATCCACAACTTGGAAAGATTTGAAATCAGTATTGAGACAACAATTTTTCCCTCCTTATTATCATCGTGAATTGCTTCACAAATTTAAACAATTTAAACAAGGCAACAACACTATTCATGCTTACTACCAAGAGTTCAAATCTTATATGCATCATTGTGACATAGAAGAATCTAAGGATGATACAATGAATAGATTTTTTGGTGGTTAGAACCATGATATTCAGGCAAGATTTCAGTATATTCCTCGTTGCATTACTGGTATGTATGTTCGTGCTTGTACCTTTGAGAGACGGATACAGGAGGATGCATTGGGTGACTACAACAACTACTATTCCAGTTCATGCTCACCACCGCCGGTTGGTTCTTCCACCATTGCACCTACTAGAGCAGCCCCACCTCGGATTGTGAGCGCGACATCATCTCAAGAGTATGGTACATTGTCAACGTCCGTACCTACATCAGCTACGTCTTTGCGACAAGGTAACAGTAAAGGTATTGATGATATAACTTCACATGAGAATGATGCATGCCTAGTTAACTTGAATGCATCATGTGTTGAGTTACCTCTTGATTTGAGCACACCACCTATTTTAGAGAATCTTGTTACTATCATGAATGCGTTATGTGATCAAACAACTAACTACCAACAATTTTGAGTGCACCCATTGAATTAACTGTTGATGCAAAAGAACCAATGTTTAATCATTTTGATATGACCTCTAATCTTGGTGACGATTCTATGTCAAATGACTTATTGCATGTTTTCTTATTTAAGCATGTTGTAGCATGTAAATTTGATGCAAGTAAGGTTTATTCACCAATGTTGGGATGGTTTAATGATGAACATTGCCAATCCTTTGATATGAATGAGAGCTTCACTTATATGTGCAAACTGAATTGCAATATTTTCATGCCTTCTACTTCTTGTGATAATATTTCGGCTTCAGATTTTATGAACTGTGAAAATTACTCATGTATACGTGTGTCATTTGTGCAAAACCAAGGGAAGTAAAAATGGATGACATATACATATACAACACGTACACCTTGTCTCTTTTGTTAGCCACATTTCAGATTAAGCAACGCCGAGGACGGCTTTGTTTTCAAGAAGGAGAGGATGATCAGGACATGACTACCTTGGATACGACCAAAAATATTGCATACATGTATATTTGTGAGGTGATTTCTAATGCAAACTATGCAATAATTTATTTATGTCATCCAGGACAAAAATACTTCACAAACTTTTGTGCCATGTCTAATTGCAGGTGTATGGGACATTTGTACAATCCACATATGAAGATAAGGGAAAAAGAGAAGTTTAGGTGCTATTCAAAAAGTCCTCTCATGTCACTTTTGGGCCAAGAGAAGATAGAATCCAAGTCTCTCACGTTTTGGATTCAGATTCGGACTGCATAGACATACCTGACTCAAAACGCCAATAACTTTTTCATACGGACTCCGAATTGGGTGATTTTTTTGTTTGAAAGTAGATTTTGTGTTCTTTCCAACACAATTGGATTCACCTTCAAATTCGTCCAGAGCCTTGAGTTATGGACGAAACAATCTGACGTTGCAGCAGAATCCGAGTCAAACTATAAGCCCAAAGGTGTTGCATCACCTCCACTTGGGCCCATGAGGGTTAGTTTTAGGCTGCCTTGGGACGTCCTCCCACCTCCTTGGCCACCACCCCTTGCTCCTATATAAGTAGATCCATCTAGTAGCTTTTTCCTCGGGATTTGTTTAGTTAAAAGTTAGCCATTGCAACTTCGTGTACTTTGTTTGTGTCCAACGACCAGACCAAGACCGCTTACGGATCCCCACCATTATCAATACTTCATATATATTCACAATATTCAGATTGCTTTATCATATTCTTGCTCGTTCTTTGATTGCTTGCAGGAATAGACCTTCGTGGTCAGGCTGACCGTGCTTCCGGCATCGTCAGTAACCTCAGGAGATTGGTTTAGCGATTGCTAAGGCGGAATGTCTTGCACATTTGTAGTCGGATCGTCAAAGTCATCTCCACCAAATCGATAGTTATCATCTCATCAAAAGATCGGGACCCTCGCCTCTATCAAGATCAGAGCTAATATTTACATCACAACTGAAGACAAAGTTGTGAGAAGGTGTTAGATTAAAATTGATCCATGCTTTCATCGGCAGCAACGTCCCCCAGCTATGTCTAAATCAACAAGGCATGTTGGGAAAAAAGGAGCTATCTGGAGCATGCAACATTCCGATCATTTTGTGCAGTTCCACTAAAATAGAGCTGAGAGTCCCTGTTCCAAAGATATTAAGTGTGATTACAATAATAGAGGACTGTTGATGAAACAATAAACACACAAATAGAAGCCGGTCACCTTTGTAGTCTCTCTTAAGACTAACTAGTTGGAGAAGATTAAGCTAATAGTTGGAGAAGATTAGGCTCGGAGTTGGATGAGGAGGATAGAGCAAAACCAATATCCCTTTGTGCAGTCGCACTGAAATGTAGAGACGTTGCTCGTGTGACATTTTAGTACAAGTACACAAAACACTCTTAAGAAAAAAGTGATATGTGTGCAGTTCACCAAAAGGTCGCAATAGCAACGAGGTGAAATGGATAGCCCTATTTGCAAAAAATAGGTAGAAAGGAAACAATTATTGGCCAATAACAGTTGATGACACATACGATGACAAAAAAGAAGCATATTCCTTGTCCTAAGGGAAGATAACAACACGGTTTTGTTTGTCTAAAATTGTGTGAGGATGAGATTGCAATATGGAAAGTACGCCGGAGGAGCTACGTTTTTGGGCAAAGAACTATGGAAGATACACATGCAAGATTTTCCACATGCAGCAACGTGGGAAGATGAGCAGTGGAGCAAGGCCGGAGGGGATACCTGGGGGTCGTCGAGATGTAACCAGGAGAGCGGCGGCGGGCGGGATCTGCCCATACTGCGGCAGCGAGCAGGTGGCGTAGGCCCTACCGCGCCGGAGCTTGGTCAGGGAGCACGGTGGGTACCGCAGATTGGGACGTGCTACCTCAGTGCAGTCGAACGGAGAAACGGTGCGCATCCTCCCTTTCCGCTGGAGGACGGGATGCAACCGGATCATTGACCAACGGTGAGAGAGAGAGAGGCCACCGCCGCCTTGTTTGAGATACTCTGAAGAGAGACAAACCCCGGCAGGCAGGCTCCATTGTATATAGTGGAGCGGACTACCTTTTTCTCCATAAAAATGGTTTTATATTCTGTGTACGTGCCATTGAGCGATATAACTTTATTTAAAAATAACGCGTCAACGCATCAAGTCGAACTTTGTTTCGTGCACGCGTGGTACATGACCTCCGTAGGTAAACAACCACTACACATGTTCAAATTAGCACGTGGGCTGCCATTTCATACAGAAATGAGCTCCACCATGTACCCGTGCAGGTGTGGTTGGGCACGAAGCGTGAGTACGTGCACCTATTCTTCGTGTACATATGCCACCTATGTGGGGTTGTGTGAGAGAGATACAAACGTAGAGAGATATAGTGTGTGGGTTCATGAGTGTTTTGGGGGGGGGGGTGAGAAATAGACAAGCAATATATGTGGATGATATTTCAATCAAAAAATGTAACATACGCAATGTGCGTGAAATAGAGTCTTGGATATATCATATATATAGACGGGGTGATCCATGAGAAGAGATTGGAGGTATCATCGGCTTGAGGTATCCATAGGATCGAAGAGAGGGATGATGTGTGTGTGCAGTCAATAAAGAGTGCCATTGATTTTGTGTGTGCCCACGTCAAAGATATAGGGTGGCTGGCCTACTGGAATGTGAGAGGGGACATGTGCAGTTTGTCTCTGTCGCATGGATACCTACCTACAGTGCTAGGGAGACCTAATTAACTATAGAGGTACAATGGCTGGTATATGTGTGGAGGAGGAGAGAGCCCTACCTCATGTATTAAGGAGATCGATCTGCCTCATGTATTAAGGGAGATCGATCAATAAGGTTGGGAGAGAGACAGAGCTAGAGTGTCGGAGGGGTTGGTGGTGAAGTTTCTTCTAACAAATGGTGGGTGAGGCTTGCTAGACAAACGGAGGGCACACTAGCAATATCAATAAGAGAGGGGATGGCTGCCTGTCTGTGCACATGCATGTGAGAGATGGGTCAGGAGGCATGCACGAATGATGGGGGGATGATATGCCTATGGTAAGAAGACGTAACTACATAGGAATACCGGTCGTCCTTTGTCAGAGAAAGGAGAGACATAACTTGTGAGGTACGTCGATCGAGGGTTGGGGGAAAATAGTTAAAGCCGACCTAGGTATATGTAGGGAGATCGATCGGTATACATGCATGTATGTGTTAGAAGCAAATAAGGCCCAGGGAGAAGGATAGAGAGAGAGGGATGCAACTAGGAGGTGATGCGAGACGCATACTATATCGAGGGGGGAGGATGTTGGGGATTGTAGTAATAATTCAAAATTTTCCTGCATGTCACCATGGTCAATCTAGTAGATGCTAGCAACGAGAGAGAGAGAGAGGGAGTGCATATTCATACCCTTGAAGATCGCTAAGCGGAAGCGTTACAAGAACGCGGTTGATGGAGTCGTACTCGCGTCGATTCAAATCGCGGAAGATCTGATCTAGCGCCGAATGGACGGCGCCTCGAAGTTCAACACACATATAGCCCGGGGACGTCTCCTCCTTCTTGATCCAGCAAGGGGAGAGGAGAAGTTGAGGGAGAACTCTAGCAGCATGACGGCATGGTGATGGAGGAGCTCGTGGTTCTCTGGCAGGGCTTCGCCAAGCACTACGGAAGAGGAGGAGGAGGAGGAGTTGGAGAGGGGGAGGGCTGCGCCAGGGGAAGGGTATGGCTGCCCTCCCACCCCCTCACTATATATAGGGGGAAGGTGATAGGGGGAGGCGCCCTAGGGTTTCCCCTAGGGGGCGGCGGCTAGGGATGATTGTATCTCCCTAGGGAAACCCTAGGGAGACTTGCCCCCAAGCCAAGCAGGTGGAGGCTAGCCTCCCAAGCCAGGTGGAGGCGCCCCACCTCCCCATGTAACGTGGTAAAAAGGGTGTGGGGGGTGCACAGCCCCTTAGTGGGCTGGTTTGCCCCCTCCTCTTGGCCAATGAGGCCCTGCAACACTTGTCGGGGCTCCCGAAACACCTTTCGGTCATGCTGGTCATAGCCTGGTACCCCCAGAACACTTCCGGACTCCAATACCCTTCGTCCAATATATCAATCTTCACCTCCGGACCATTCCGGAACCCCTAGTGACGTCTGGGATCTCATCCGGGACTCCGAACTAGCTTCGGTAACCACATACTATTCCCATTACAACTCTAGCGTCACTGAACCTTAAGTGTGTAGACCCTACGGGTTCGGGAACCATGCAGACATGACCGAGACACCTCTCCGGCCAATAACCAATAGCGGGATCTGGATACCCATATTGACTCCTACATGTTCCACGATGATCTCATCGGATGAACCACGATGTCGGGGATTCAATCAATCACGTATACAATTCCCTTTGTCTATCGGTATGTTACTTGCCCGAGATTCGATCGTCGGTATCCTCATACATTGTTCAATCCCGTTACCGGAAAGTCTCTTTACTTGTTCCGTAATGCATGATCCCATGACTAACTCTTTAGTCAAAATAAGCTCATTATGATGATGCATTACCACGTTGGCCCAGAGATACCTCTCCGTCATACAGAGTGACAAATCCCAGTCTCGATTCGTGCCAACCCAACATACACTTTTGGAGATACCTGTAGTGCACCTTTATAGTCACCCAGTTACGTTGTGATGTTTGGTACACCCAAAGAATTCCTACGGTATCCGGGAGTTGCACAATCTCATGGTCTAAGAAAATGATACTTGACATTAGAAAAGCTTTAGCAAACGAACTACACGATCTTGTGCTACGCTTAGGATTGGGTATTGTCCATCACATCATTCTCCTAATGATGTGATCCCGTTATCAACAAGTTCCAATGTCCATGGTCAGGAAACCATAACCATCTATTGATCAACGAGCTAGTCAACTAGAGGCTCACTAGGGACATGTTGTCATCTATGTATTCACACATGTATTACGGTTTCCGGTTAATACAATTAAAGCATGAACAACAAACAATTATCATGAACAAGGAAATATAGTAATAGCCATTTTATTATTGCCTCTAGGGCATATTTCCAACAGTCTCCCACTTGCACTAGAGTCAATAATCTAGTTACATTGTGATGAATCGAACACCCATAGAGTTCTGGTGTTGATCATGTTTTGCTCGTGGAAGAGGTTTAGTCAACGGATCTGCGATATTCAGATATGTATGCACTTTACAAATATCTATGTCTCTATCTTGAATATATTCACCAATGGAGTTGAAGCGACGCTTGATATGCCTGGTCTTCTTGTGAAACCTGGGCTCCTTGGCAAGGGCAATGGCTCCAGTGTTGTCAGAAGGCAGTCATCGGGCCCAACGCATTGGGGATAACTCCTAGGTCGGTGATGAACTCTTTCATCCAGACTGCTTCTTGTACTGCCTCCGAGGCTGCTATGTACTCCGCTTCACATGTAGATCCCGCCACGACGCTTTGCTTGCAACTGCACCAGCTGACTGCCCCACCATTCAAAATGTACACGTATCCGGTTTGTGCCTTGGAGTCATCCAGGTCTGTGTCAAAGCTAGCATCGCCGTAACCCTTTACGACAAGCTCTTCGTCACCTCCATAAATAAGAAACATATCATTAGTCCTTTTCAGGTACTTTAGGATATTCTTGACCGCTGTCCAGTGTTCCATGCCGGGATTACTTTGGTACCTCCCTACCAAACTTACGGCAAGGTTCACATCAGGTCTAGTGCATAGCATGGCATACATAATAGACCCTATGGCTGAGGCATAGGGGATGACACTCATCTTTTCTCTATCTTCTACCGAGGTCGGGCATTGAGCCATGCTCAATCTCACACCTTGCAATGCAGGTAAGAACCCCTTCTTGGACTGATCCATATTGAACTTCTTCAATATCTTGTCAAGGTATGTGCTTTGCGAAAGACCAATGAGGCATCTCGATCTATCACTAATTCTCTATAGATCTTGATGCCTAATATGTAAGCAACTTCTCCAAGATCCTTTATTGAAAAACACTTATTCAAGTAGGCCTTTATGCTTTCCAAAAGTTCTATATCATTTCCCATCAATAGTATATCATCCACATATAATATGAGAAATACTACAGAGCTCCCACTCACTTTCTTGTAAACACAGACTTCTCCATAAGTCTGCATAAACCCAAACGCTTTGATCATTTCATCAAAGCGAATGTTCCAACTCCGAGATGCTTGCACCAGCCCATAGATGGAGCGCTGGAGCTTGCATACCTTGTCAGCATTCTTAGGATCGACAAAACCTTCCGGCTGCATCATATACAATTCTTCCTTAAGGAAACCATTAAGGAATGCCGTTTTGACGTTCATTTTCCATATCTCATAATCGTAGAATGCGGCAATTGCTAACATGATTTGGACGGACTTCAGCTTCGCTACGGGTGAGAAGGTCTCATCGTAGTCAACCCCTTGAACTTGTCGATAACCCTTAGCAAGTCGAGCCTTATAGATGGTCACATTACCATCCGCGTCAGTCTTCTTCTTAAAGATCCATTTATTCTCTATGGCTTGCCGATCATCGGGCAAGTCTGTCAAAGTCCATACTTCATTTTCATACATGGATCCTATCTCGGATTTCATGGCTTCAAGCCATTTGTTGGAATCCGGGCCTGCCATTGCTTCTTCATAGTTCAAAGGTTCACTGTTGTCTAACGACATGATTTCCAGGACAGGGTTGCCGTACCACTCTGGTGCGGAACGTGTCCTTGTGGACCATGAAGTTCAGTAGCACCTTGATCCGAAGTTTCATGATCATCATCATTAACTTCCTCTCTAGTCAGTGCAGGCACCACAAAAACATCTTCCTGAGCTGCGCTACTTTCCGGTTCAAGAGGTAGTACGTCATCAAGTTCTACTTTCCTCCCACTTACTTCTTTCGAGAGAAACTCTTTCTCTAGAAAGGATCCATTCTTGGCAACAAAGATCTTGCCTTCGGATCTGAGGTAGAAGGTATACCCAATAGTTTCCTTGGGGTATCCTATGAAGATGCATTTTTCTGACTTGGGTTTGAGATTTTCTGGTTGAAGTTTCTTGACATAAGCATCGCATCCCCAAACTTTCAGAAACAACAGCTTAGGTTTGTTTCCAAACCATAATTCATACGGTGTCGTCTCAACGGATTTCAACGGAGCCCTATTTAAAGTGAATGCGGCACTCTCTAAAGCATAACCCCAAAATGATAGCGGTAGATCGGTAAGAGACGTCATAGATCGCACCATATCCAATAGAGTGCGATTACGACGTTCGGACACACCTTTACGCTGAGGTGTTCTAGGCGACGTGAGTTGTGAAACAATTCCACATTTCCTTAAGTGCGTGCCAAACTCGTGACTCGAATATTCCCCTCCACGATCTAATCGTAAGAACTTTATTTTCCTATCACGTTGATTCTCTACCTCACTCTGAAATTCCTTGAACTTTCAAAGGTCTCAGACTTGTGTTTCATTAAGTAGACATACCCATATCTACTTAATTCATCAGTAAGGCTAAGAACATAATGATAGCCACCGCAAGCCTCAGCGCTCATTCGACCGCACACATCAATATGTATGATTTCCAATAAATTGGTTGCTTGCTCCATTGTTCCGGAGAACGGAGTCTTGGCCATTTTGCCCATGAGGCATGGTTCACATGTGTCAAATGATTCATAATCAAGAGACTCCAAAATTCCATTTGCATGAAGTTTCTTCATGCGTTTGACACCAATGTGACCAAGGCGGCAGTGCCACAAGTATGTGGGACTATCATTACCAACTTTACATCTTTTGGCATTCATACTATGAATATGTGTAGCATCATGTTCGAGATTCAATAAAAATAAACCATTGACCACCGGGGCATGACCATAAAACATATCCCTCATATAAATAGAACAACCATTATTCTCGGGTTTAAATGAGTAGCCATCTCGCATTAAATGAGATCCTGATACAATGTTCATGCTCAAAGCCGGTACTAAATAACAATTGTTGAGGTTTAAAACTAATCCCAAAGATAGATGTAGAGGCAGCATGCCGACAGCAATCACATCGACCTTGGAACCATTCCCAGCGTGCATCGTCACCTCGTCCTTTGCCAGTCTCCGCTTATTCCGCAGCTCCTGTTTTGAGTTACAAATATGAGCAACCGCACCGGTATCAAATACCCAGGAGCTACTACGAGTGATGATAAGGTACACATCAACAACATGTATATCATATATACCTTTGGTGTTGCCGGCCTTCTTACTCGCTAAGTACTTGGGGCAGTTTCGCTTCCAGTGACCATTTCCCTTGCAATAAAAGCACTCAGTCTCAGGCTTGGGTCCATTATTTGGCTTCTTCCCGGCAATTGGCTAACCGGGTGCGGCAATTCCCTTGCCGTCCTTCTTGAAGTTCTTGTTACCCTTGCCTTTCTTGAAACTAGTGGTCTTATTCACCATCAACACTTGATGTTCCTTTTTGATTTCCCCTCCGCTAATTTCAGCATTGAATGTAACTCAGGAATGGACTTCTCCATCCCTTGCATATTTTAGTTCATCACAAAGATCTTATAGCTAGGTGGAAGCAACTGGAGGATCCTGTCAATGACCGAGTCATATGGAAGATTAACTCCCAGCTAAGACAAGCGGTTGTGCAACCCAGACATTTTGAGTATATGCTCGCTGACAGAACTGTTTTGCTCCATCTTACAACTGTAGAACTTGTCAGAGAATTCATATCTCTCTACTTGGGCATGAGCTTGGAAAGCCATTTTCAGCTCTTGGAAGATCTCATATGCTCCATGCTGCTCAAAACGCGTTTGGAGCCCCGATTCTAAGATGTAAAGCATGCCGCACTGAACCAGGGAGTAATCATCACTACGCGACTGCCAGGCGTTCATAACGTCTTGAGTTGCTGGGAAATTGGGTGCTTCACCTAGCGGTTCTTCAAGGACATATGCTTTCTTGGCAGCTATGAGGATGATCCTCAAGTTACGGACCCAATCCGTATAGTTGCTACCATCGTCTTTCAGCTTGGTTTTCTATAGGAACGCGTTGAAGTTGAGGGCAACATTGGTGTAGGCCATTGGATCTACAGGATAGATCGTAAATCCAACTTTAGACTAAGTTCATGATAATTAAGTTCATCTAATCAAATTATTAATGAACTCCCACTTGGATAGACATCCGTCTATTCATCTAAGTGATACATGATCCGAATCGACTAGGTCGTGTCCGCTCATCACGTGAGACGGACTAGTCATCAACGGTGAACATCTTCATGTTGATCACATCTACTATACGACTCATGTTCGACCTTTCGGTCTCTTCTGTTCCGAGGCCATGTCTGTACATGCTAGGCTCGTCAAGTCAACCTAAGTGTTTCGCATGTGTAAATATGGCTTACATCCGTTGTATGCGAACGCTAGAATCTATCACACCCGATCATCACGTGGTGCTTCGAAATAACGATCCTTTGCAACGGTGCACAGTTAGGGGAAACACTTCCTTGAAATTTTGTGAGAGATCATCTTATTTATGCTACCATTGTTCTAAGCAAATAAGATGCAAACATGATAAACATCACATGCAAATCATCAAGTGACATGATATGGCCAATATCATCTTGCGCCTTTTGATCTCCATCTTCGAGGCGCGGCATGATCACCTTCGTCATCGGCATGACACCATGATCTCCATCATCATGATCTCCATCATCATGTCTTCATTAAGTTGTCTCACCAACTATTACTGCTACTACTATGGCTAACGGTAAGCAATAAAGTAAAGTAATTACATGGCATTTTTCATTGACACGCACGTCATACAATAAATTAAGACAACTCCTATGGCTCCTGCCGGTTATCATACTCATCGACATGCAAGTCATGAATCCTATTACAAGAACATGATCAATCTCATACATCGCATATATATAATTCATCACATCCTTTTGGCCATATCACATCACATAGCATACCCTGCAAAAACAAGTTAGACATCCTCCAATTGTTGTTGCATGTTTTACATGGCTGCTATGGGTTTATAGGAAGAATGTTTCTTACCTATGCGAAAGCCACAACAGTGATATGCCAATTGCTATTTACCCTTCATAAGGACCCTCTTCATCGAATCCGATCTGACTAAAGTGGGAGAGACAGACACCCGCTAGCCACCTTATGCATCAAGTGCATGTCTATCGGTGGAACCAGTCTCACGTAAGCGTACGTGTAAGGTTCGTCCGGGCCGCTTCATCCCACAATGCCACCAAATCAAGATAAGACTAGTAACGGTAAGAAAATCGACCAAATCATTGCCCACAACTACTTTGTGTTCTACTCGTGCAAAGAATCTATGCATAGACTTAGCTCTGATGCCACTATTGGGGATCGTAGTAATAACTCAAAATTTTCCTACGTGTCACCAAGATCAATCTAGGAGATGCTAGCAATGAGAGAGATAGGGGGTGCATCTTCATACCCTTGAAGATCGCTAATTGGAAGCGTTACAAGAACGCGGTTGATGGAGTCGTTCTCGCGGCGATTCAAATCGTGGAAGATCCGATCTAGCACCGAACGGGAAACGCCTCCGTGTTCAACACATGTATAGCCCGGGGACGTCTCCTCCTTCTTAATCCAGCAAGGGGAGAGGAGAAGTTGAGAGATAACTCCAGCAGCACGACGGCGTGGTGATGGAGGAGCTCGTGGTTCTCCGGCAGGGCTTCGCCAAGCACTACAGAAGAGGAGGAGTTGGAGAGGGGGAGGGTTGCGCCAGGGGGAGCGTATGGCTTCCCTCCCACCCCCTCACTATATATAGGGGGAAGGGGAGAATGGGAGGCTCTCTAGGGTTTCCCGTAGGGGGCGGCGGCTAGGGCAGATTGGATCTCCCTAGGGAAACCCTAGGGAGACTTGCCCCCAAGCCAAGTAGGTAGAGGATTGCCTCCCAATCCAGGTGGAGGCGCCCCACCTCCCCAAGTAACGTGGGAAAAAGGGTGTGGGGGCGCACAGCCCCTTAGTGGGCTGATTTGCCCCCTCCCCTTGGCCCATGAGGCCCTACAACACTTGCCGGGGCTCCCGAAACACCTTTCGGTCATGCTGGCCATAGCCTGGTACCCCCGAAACACTTCCGGACTCCAATACCCTTTGTCCAATATATCGATCTTCACCTCCGGACCATTCCCGAACTCCTCGTGACGTCTGGGATCTCATCCGGGACTCCGAACTACCTTCGGTAACCACATACTATTCCCGTTACAACTCTAGCGTCACCGAACCTTAAGTGTGTAGACTTTACGGGTTCGGGAACCATGTAGACATGACCGAGACACCTCTCCGGCCAATAACCAATAGAGGGATCTGGATACCCATATTGTCTCCCACATGTTCCACGATGATCTAATCGGATGAACCACGCTGTCGGGGATTCAATCAATCCTGTATACAATTCCCTTTGTCTATCGGTATGTTACTTACCCGAGATTCGATCGTCGGTATCCCCATACCTTGTTCAATATCGTTACCGACAAGGCTCTTTACTCGTTCCATAATGCATGATCCTGTGACTAACTCTTTAGTCAAACTGAGCTCATTATGATGTTGCACGAGTGGGCCAAGAGATACCTCTCCGTCATACAGAGTGACAAATCCCAGTCTCGATTCGTGCCAACCCAACAGACACTTTCGGAGATACATGTAGTGCACCTTTACAATCACCTAGTTACGTTGTGACGTTTGGTACACCCAAAGCATTCCTACGGTATCCGTGAGTTGCACAATCTCATGGTCTAAGGAAATGATACTTGACATTAGAAAAGCTTTAGCAAATGAACTACACGATCTTGTGCTACGCTTAGGATTGAGTCTTGTCCATCACGTCATTCTCCTAATGATGTGATCCCATTATCAACAACATCCAATGTCCATGGCCAGGAAACCATAACCATCTATTGATCAACGAGCTAGTCAACTAAAGGCTCACTAGGGACATGTTGTCATCTATGTATTCACACATGTATTACGGTTTCTGGTTAATACAATTAAAGCATGAACAACAGACAATTATCATGAACAAGCAAATATAATACGAATCATTTTATTATTGCCTCTAGGGCATATTTCCAATAGACACTACAAAAAATTACACTTCCGTGATGATACGTGTTTGTCACAGTAGGTCACGTTTTCTGTCATGCATGTACATCCATGACAATTTTATGACCGAATCAAGATAGGCATACCTGTGATGTCGTAGAAGTGTTACATGACATTACCAAGATTATCATCACGGAAGTGTCCACTTCCATGATGAAAAATCGCGCGTCACAGAAGTGCTTTCGTCAAGGGTGACCGACACGTGGCATCCACCATAATGGAACGCCATTAAGCTATCGGGTCCGGTTTTCGATCCGATAACCCGTTAACAGCCCGGACCAATGGGGATTTTCCACGTGTAAAATTCTGATTGGCTGACGGAAACATGTGTCAGCTCCACGTTGGCACAAGTGTCACTCATCCAATGGGCGAGATGCGCCTATGATATGTTGACACGTGGACCGGCCCAAAAGTGGCCCATAAAGTTTAAATGGGCTAGCCCAACTAATGGCCCGCAAGATTTTGCGGACCATAATGGGCCGTCCTAGCTAAAGGTCCATGAGATTTTGCGGACCATAATGGGCTGGCCCAGCTAAAGGCCCACAAGATTTCGTAGGCCATAATGGGCCAGCCCAGGTAAAGGCCCACAAGATTTTTGCGGGCCATAATGGGCCGGCCCAGGTGAAGTCCCACAAGATTTTTGTGGACCATAATGGGCCAGCCCAGCTAAAGGCCCACGAGATTTTGCCGACATTAATGGGCCGACCCAGCTGTAGGCCCACAAGATTTTGAGGACCCTAGTAGGCCGGCCCATTAACTGGCTGCCATGTTTTGGGCCAAATGCCGACCCATATTTGATCCGGTCCATTAATGGCGTGCCACGTTCCGGGCCTAACAATGGCCCATATGAGATCCGGCCCCTTAAAAGCCTACCACGTTCTGGGCCAAATTACTGCCCAGATCAGGTCCGGCCCTTTAAGAGGATTTGGGCTAAATTATGGCCCATATCAGATTCGGCCCGTCAACTGGACGCTATGCTTCTGGGCCCACTTGCTAAAGGCCCATTTAGTAATTCGGCCAGATATTAGTTTCGGCCTGTTAAGGGCTCGTTTAACATTTCGGCCCTATATTAATTCCGGCCTGTTAAAAGCTCGTCATATTGTTGGGCCTAACTACGGCCCGGTTTGATTGGCACAATCATGGGACGGGGTCCATTTTGGGCTGCGGCCGGCACGTGAGCTGTTGGGCACGTTTCAGGTTGAACCTACTTCTCAGCCTCCTAAAAGCCCATTGAGTTTTCTTGCGAAAAGAGGGCCGGCGGTTTACTCGGCCTATTAAAGGCCCGAATCTACTAGTGGGCCAGTTTACATTAGGGCTTCTAAAGGACCAATATGATGGGGCCCATGATGCGGATCATACATCGTGATTGCATGACGGCCCGATTATGTACCGTAATTTTACGGTTTGGTCGGTTTACTGCGAAGACAGGATATATATACAGTAAAATAACTGCAGCTTCGTGAATAAGAAAAAACCTAGACTATACAATGAAGAAATTATGGCATATTAAATCCACTGGGCATCAAAGTTCGCCACTATGATAATAAAGCCCAAGCAGATAGCAGATTACATACACGGGGCATCAAAGATCGCCACCAGTGCAACTAAACACGCCGACAAAATAATATACAAAACCGACAGCACTTCAATAGAGTTCAAGAAAGGTTAGCCCTGTTGGGGAGCTGCAGCGCAAGAAGCTGAGCAAGCTGATGAGATTGCGCTTGTTTAACACTTATATCCTCCTCACTCTGAAAGATAAACAAGCAGACAGATGACAGATTTTGCACATAAAAGTATCAGTGCTGACAATTCATCACATTTCTTATTGACCAATAAAGTGACACAGTTTAAAATTGCATTAACACAATATGGTATTGTTCAGGTCAAGACATGGCAGGAAATGACATTGTGAAGGAGTTGGCAGCTTCACGACACCACTCGATTACAGATCAAGAACTCATAAGTATCAATGGTTAGTGTGCTATCAATTTATCCCATTTCAGATTGGCAAATAAAGAGACAATTTAAATAATAGTAGAATGATATGACATTGTTCATAGTTAAGACATTGCAGAATATGACATTGTGCTGTAGTGGGTAGGTTCACCACACCACTAGATTACGGATCAAGAACAGAAGCATACATGCAGTGCAAAAGAAGATCACTCGCTCTGTATAGTTTAATTTACATGGTATGAAGAAGGAACTTGGTTGTACAACTGAAAAATTAAATTGAGAAGGATAAACTTTTGTTTATGGACTACATAATAAACTTTAAACATGCAATTTAATGCAAACACCAAAAATAAACAGCTGCTGCAGTCATGCCTAACCAAATATACACAACAAAGTTTGAAGGCTTGAGAAGGACAAACTTACATTATTGGTGAAGGCGGGCTCTATAAAGCCCTTGTCCATGCTGATGGGGGGGGGGGAATTCAAGAAGTTTACCACATAATCTTCTTCATAAGCATTGCCTTTATTCTACATTTTGTTAAGAGTAAATATAGATGTGACAATATAAGAAAAAATGGAGAATATTTAAGATAAGATGAAGAGTGATGCTACATAACAAAGTAGCTATAAATGTAAGTACAACGATACATGCAAAAGGTACAACTAAGAGAAATGCAGAGCTAAACTTCTTCAGTACCATCGGTGTTATCCAACCTTATGGTAAGAGTAAATATAGATCTTATGTGTAGAAACTGTACGGCAAAGGAAAATAAGTTGAAGAGTGATGGCACATGAACAACTACCTGTTAGTATAAGTACCCTGATAAAGGACAGCAGGTACTTACAAGAACAATGCAGAGCTAAAAAATTTCATTGGCATTGGATATATTCTACACTAATGTAACCATTCATACAAATAAGATAATTTGGAGAGAACAATTGATAAGCAAGCTATCACGCATACTGCTGTCACATAATGAACCAGGTATGTATGCAAGTACAGTGATACAGGACAACAGGTACTAACAAGAGCAAAGCAGCGGGCAACATATTTGTGATATCCTTCTTTTCAAACCGGAATTCTTTTTCGAGCAGATTTCCTGCAAAAAAGATCTGTAAGGCACATGCAGAAAAGTAGAAGTTCAAATTGTCATGCGATATCATAGACAGTACCTCATCCTCGAAATGAGACCAGTGCATAACAAGGTTTTTCCATTCAATGTCTGCTAAATTTAGCATAGGAGACTTCACGAGAAATTCGTTTATAGACTTGCCATCAAAGTGTGATTTCCTCAAGTAACACCAATACTGCTGCAATGCTTCCTTGAAAAGCGCAAGCAAGCTTTGCTGGTCATGACTATCCACATTGACCCTCATCTAGCTACAACAATGTAATGTAAATCATTGATGTGTTCAATCAGCAGAAACCAGGAAAATAATCACCATGAATAATAACACTTACACGTAAGTGGGACAGGAAGATGTGAAAATGGTGATTGTCTTCACTATAATCTTCCCATGATGGGAATTTATGCACGTAGTCCCTAACAACATTGAAAGCATTGTCTTTTAAACTGGGAATAACTGGAATGGGGTTCCAATCTATAGGAATTGACCGTCTCTGCAGTTGGGATAGATCTTCGGCCGGTGGACTTGCTGTACTTTTTGCTCGAGTGGGATTTTTCTGTGGTATGGCTGGTGCTATCGCAACTGAAATCGGCATACCTTTTGCTGGAGTGCAGGTCCAGTGTGGTGTTGCTAGTGGTGTGGCCAGTGAAGTATGGGTACAGTCTGCTGGAGTTGGTCCTACGTTTTGTGTCACTGGTTGTACAGCCAATATAAGTGGGGTGCTGTCTGATTTCTCCGGCACAACCACGTTTTTCAAGGACTTTGCTGGTGCTCCTTCAGGTTCGGCAATCACCCTCTTCCTTTTTGATGTCTGATGCACAAGAACAACATTTGAGTGGAAAAACATGGTATGATGACAGATGGAAAATGTATGGACAATGGATGGACATGGCATCTCGACATATATGATGAGTAAACTAAGCAGATGGTGGTGCAACAAAGTAGAAGAAATGCAAGACAACATATGCAAGATACGCGAAATCAATAAAACCTTGCCAAATTAGAACATGCACCTTGATGGGTGAACAGGACAGGCCATCTGCCTTTGACTCCTCGAGGTTAGAATAGTTATTAGGATCATATTCTGAACAAGAATCAACAGGTGGGGAGCCTATGAGTTTCATTGCATCTAGAATGGCACTCAATGCCTTGGTGCCAATTTTGTAAGTCATTGCGGTGTTTAGCTTCAAGAGTGGACTGCTTCTAGTGTGACACAAAGCAGCTACACAGATCATAGTGTAGATATAACGGGAAAACCGTAATCATCAGAGTAAAATCAGCAAAGTGGAACTTGCTGGAATATATGTGCTAGTATTGCCGGTACAGCTAGAAAGGCTTCGGATACCTGCTCTCTTCAACTGAAGGTGCGGTACTATTAATATCAGTGTAACTCTCAAAGGCGACACAGCTCCCCGCATTTCCTGGCTATTCTTATAGGATTCAAGTGGGCAGGCCACTACAAATCATATTCCCATGTTTACAAAATCCTAGGAATCAAAGAGGCCCGAAGAGTTCAAAGTGTCCATACCAACCGACCGTATAGACCTCTACACTTCAAATGTCCCTGCTCATCTTCACTACAAGGAACATATTGTACTACTATCATACTCCCTCCGTTCCAAATATAAGTCTTGGTAGAGATTTGCACTATGGATCACATACAGATGTATCCAGATACATTTTAGAGTGTAGATTCACTCATTTTGCTCCATATGTAGTCCATGGTGGAATCTATACAAAGACTTGTATTTAAGAACGGAGAGAGTACTTATTAAAGAAGAATGGAAGAGGAACATGCTAAAGAAGAGCAAACAGATTTTGGATAATAAAATGTTCGTTGTGTAGTGCCCACGCATGATGAACCAGAGCGCATTAAGAAAGCAACTCCCTGTTGTCTCTCTATATGTGGTGCACGTGCTTTTTCAAAAGTAAAGTAGGAACATTAGCTGACCAATTAAATGTTATCTGTTTTAGTAATATCAGCATCATATCAGATTCGTCTTGAGCAACAAGTTTGGAATTATGAGTGGCACATTGTTTAGCTTGACGGATTGAGGAGTAGTGCTAAGCATGTACGATGATGGTACTGAATATAAAGGCATGCCTGCATGCAAGTCGCGTGACTTTTGTCATTTGGGTCAGTCGACCATTTCAGGTGGCTGGATGAAGATCCTATGTCTCCTAACCCTTCTTATTCCTCGTCTCTGATTCTTCCCATACAGAACACAGCACGGGCCGCCGGCTGGACCACCGGCCCCCACTGCGTGTGTTCCTCCGCCACCCCCACCCCCCACCCAAGCCCCTTCGTTCGCACCGGCGAACTCTGGCGAGCTCTGAAAATCGACTGACCCAATTTTGAAATTTAGTCTACTGTGATTTAACTAGTGTGGAATATAAGAGGGGAAAACCATAAGCATTGGGAGTATAGTGTTGAGCGTGCCATGGCGGATCTGAAGGTGCAAACCGGACAAAGGCAACTTCGCAACCAATGTTTGCTTTCAACTAGCAAGTAAGTGATGGACAAGAAATCAGAGTAAAGCAGTGGCGATCTATTTTCTTGCTGCGATAAATAAGTTGAGCAGATACAAAAGAGTACCGCCTCTGGTGCGGCGCCGTGTATGCATCTGCTGAGAATTTGACAATGCTACGGTAGTGATGGCTATCGGCAGCGTGGAAGCAAATCTAGGAGGGTAGACGGTGGCGGCGGGGCGTGATGGACGAGACGGTCGTAGGAGCGGCGCCCGCAAGGTGGACGACGGCGGGGATGAAGCGAGAGGACGAGATGCAAGGATCCCGGTCGGAAGCCGTGGATGAGAGAGGTCGATCTCTTGTAATGGATGGCGGCGTCGGGGTATCAGCTCCGGCATGGTGGAGGAGGAAGGCGGCGGATGGGGTGGCGGACGGAGGAGGCTGGGGTGGAGAGGCTGTTTTGGCGCCCACGGAGTATGAATGGGGAAATGGAGGTGGAGAGGAAGGGGGAACCATGTCTTCAGGGCGCGCTTGTCTCAAATGTGAGAAAATTTACAAACTTAGCCCCTATTTCAAATTTCCTACATCACAGCAATATTAGTCAGTTGGGGATAGGACGGTAATCTCGCATACACCGAATATTTGCCGACGAGACTTTGTTTTTGGCGCCCACCGTGTATGAATCGGGGAGGGAGTCGATTTCGGCCGAGGACACACTGTGTTTTGGCGCCCACCGTGTATGAATCCGGGTGAGAGGCGGTTATGTCACGTTTGAGTGAAATTAGAAACCTACCCCTATCAAAACCTATAGAAATCTAGCATATAGGCTTTGCATGGCAGGGATAGGCAGTAGTAATTTCCATCTCGCAGATTTTGGTTTCGGTCGGTTACTGTGACTTTCTCTGCTTCGTTCAATTTTTGTAGAGTGCATGTTTACCGTGCCAACTCAATTCGAATCCCGTTTGTATTCTATTTTTTTCCAGGCAGGATCCATTTTCGATTGGAATAAAATTCTATATACATCATTTTTTATATATATACTTTCAAAAGCACAACAAGAATTCTGCTCCTTTATATGTATAATATGATTTTCGAATACAATGATCTCAAAATCATAAGGTTGAATTCAAAAAATTAAACCAAATTATGTTCTACTAAAATGTATGGATCAGTAATATCTACATATTAAATAACATAGATGCACGTGAATTCATATGAGTATGCATGTTTGATAGATCAATTTTGGTTCGAGTATGGATTACATGTATCATTATCTCGAATTGAAATATTTGATTCCCTTTTATGTTCACTCCTTTCACGCCCATCTCTCTCGCATGCATGCTCCTTCATGTAGCTATCACTCTCTTTTCTCCAGCTCACCCGCACGCTCACTTCATGTTTCTACTATCCTCACAAACATGGTCTCTCGACATCTCCCTTGAGAAGTGTCACACTCTCCCTATCATTATACATTACACGGTTTTCATTATCTCTCATGTCTCTACCGTTCTCTCGTATCACTAGGTACCTAAGCTTTCTTTTTTAGCGCCACACACACAGTCTCCACTCGTCTTTCACTTTGTCTTTCTCTCTATGGGATTCTCTCACACACCCTATATGTCTCTAGATATGAATCATACCACTAAAATTACTCTCTCTCTCTCTCCTGTAGACACAACATTTGTTTCGGTCTCCTTTTCGTCTCCATCCCAGACAGACATTATTCATTTGTTTACCTATCAGACAAACTCCCCCCTCTCTCTCACACACACCTTCTGCTTCCACTCCCCTTCCCGACTACCGTCTCTCTCTCACACACAAAACTCTCGCTTTCGCACCCCCGACTCGTATTTCTCTCACAAACATTTATCGACTAGCCTCTAGATAGGTTTATACACCCGCACACTCGTGCTTCCACTATCGCATACATGTCTCTCTCCTGCTCCTTGTATCTATGTAGATTTTTCTTCCCTTCTTGAGACACGCCCTCTCGATCATGCACACACACACACTATCGCCTCATTCTAAGCTGATACCTCTCGCACACACACTCTTTATGTCTTTGTCACACATGCACTCCGTCCTCCTCCTCTCTCCCTCTCTCTCTCACACACACATGGGCTTTTTGCAACAACTAGCAAGATGCCCATGCGTTGCACGGAACATGAAGATGCATTTGTATGAGTAGTTTATCTTGTGGGAGAAATGGCTGAACAAGGGAAGGCCTTATTTGCAAGTCTGGAGAGGGGTGTGTGTATCTTTTTGCAAAATTGCCATAGTTTCCTTCCCATCCGTCAAATATAGATTGGACGACCTATATTGTAGGATGGCAGGCACACGATCATCACCGACTATGCTTTTATAAGAGTAGGGATAAAAAACAAAGTTGGTGATGATGGTGGGCCTGCCACCTGCAATATCTGACAGATAGAAATGAAACTATGGCAATTTACCCACACTCCTCTCCACATTTGCAGATAAGGTCATCCCTCGTTCATCCTTTTCTCTCACAAGATCTTGATGTTCCATGCAACGCATGGGCATCTTGCTAGTAAGAGTAGAAATTAGACATATACCACTTCTCGAATCTTGAAACCAACAACATTCCTCCCTTATCTCATCAAAACCGCCAAAGGAATATATTTTGAGTGAAATAGAACATTTTTTAGTGATATACGTATTTCAAAACTAGACTTTTTTTCTATCAAATCGGTGAATATGTATTAATCTACTCTGATCGTGTGGCAACGCATTGGACATTGCTAGTAGTTATTATAATTTTTTGGACACCAGACAAATGGTGGAGTACATATACGAAGAGAAGAGGCGCACGCACGCAGTCGGTCTCTCGCTGTCTCGCACACATGAGTGTTACATAAAGGCAACATTAACAAGTAAACCCTAAAACCCTAGGTGCACGATTGCTGCATTCGCGGATACCAAGTACGTGGTGGAGCGCACCTTTGTAGGAATAGTCATCTCGCGTGATAATTTGATCCGTAGGAGTTGATGGTCAGGACCACAGGTGAACGACTTGGAGGCGGTGGCTCGCCAGTTGCCACAGATCGAGTAGCCACGTTTAAAATATCATTTTTTAGCAGGGTTAAGAGTTCTGATTTTCAATGGCGTGTTATAAGTACTAAGTAGTTTTTAGAACGATGGTATGGAGCAAAAATGGAATTCCTAGTACTACGTACCTCCTTGGCGTATGGGTTTATGTTGCGAGATGTTGAACCTGGTAGTTCTAGGGCAAATACTATGGTTTAGATTTATATGTTGGTTTTCAGTAATGAAAATCGGAAGGGGGAAACCCTTCTTTGATTAAAAAAAACTACTACCTCCATTCTGGTTTACTAGTCCCCGTCGTATTTTGGGTCAAAGTTTGTCCATGAATTTTACTTGTAAAATGTGAATGGAAAATGAGATTTTGTTATACGCAAACAAAAAAGGACTGGAGGGAGTGATTGCTCTAACACGGATCCAACCTCTTATAGGGCAGGCATTGAATCGGCGCGCCGACCAAGAGGGCCCCACTCGCTGCAGGCCCAGCTAAACACGCCTCCTTGCCTCATGCAACCAGCTTCAGACTGCCCCGCCTGCCTTCATTGAATCCGCGCATGTGCAGGCAACACATCCTTTCGCGAGCTGGCCGGAATTTTTGAACACAAAAAATGACCAAAATATAATTAATTATGCATGGTCTTGATTTGTTGTGCTCGCACTGGTAGCAGGAACTAGAGGTTTTTCTTTATTCATAACTCTCCTCAATTTTTTTTGCCTTTGAAGTGAATCATGGTTGTGGACATTATGTATGAATGTGGAGATATCTGTGAACATGAGTTTGATGTGGAAGTTGAACTTGGAATGTCGGGCTTGCGCGTGAACTATACCATGTCCAATGCTTCGTCTGTTATTGTTTGGAAAGTAATTGCTGTTATTACATGACCCGAAAAAAATCATGCCACATCAGTAGATGCACGGACATCATAACAAGCATGCTAACTGGATAAACATTTGAACCTAGCTACTATGAAGGAAATTTTGTATGGACAATAGTTTTAGATAGCAGGAGATGCCTAGCCTGCTCTACCTCTCCTAGATTATTTCTGGCTTCTTCCATCTCTTCTTTAGCATGGGTGAAGAGAGCATCTGATTGCTCTTTTCGCTTCTTCAGGAACTCAGCTACATTCTCAAGGGCTATTGCACGCTTTCTTTCAACCTTTACTAGAGCCACAAGGACACGAACAGCTGACGACTCCACCTGGCTTGTGTGTAATCCAGCATCATCTGGGAATTTGCACCTTGTGTCTAATCTAGCATCATTAGGGAGCTGGCACCTTGTGTGTAATCCAGCCTCATTCTGGAAACATGATCTCAAGGTTGACCATACTTCCCTCCTTGCAGGAACTGCATCCTGACATGAAGTTACTTCTTTTTTAGATCAATACTCAGAGCAACCCAGATCCATTTAGTAGAAGCCAGATAAACAGAACTGGGAGAAGTGAATTCAAAAGGGAAAAAAATATAAAAACAGACTACAAGGTGGGAACACCCACTTCCTACATCAAGCTAAAAATGAAAGCATTAGGACGATTAAGACTCTTCTTATGAAACATCGAAGAACACGAGGCTTAAGAGAAACAGAAACTACAACATATACACATCGAAGAACACGAGGCTAAACGAAAGTAATTGAAAGGGTGTTACTTACCAAAGCTCGTTTTATAGGTTCGGTGCAGCTCCTCTTTAACTTGCCATGCTCCTTGAAGATGTCCCCAATATCCCATGTTTGGTCTTCATTGCTCCTCTGCATGTTTGCACTCGTGGTTTTAAAATCTCAACATGGCAAGAAAAATGGAGGCTATAACCAATTACTTTTACGAGAACAATAACACCCAGGAAATTTGAAGGGTAGGTATGAACAAAATTGGAACTGCACATGTACTGCTAAGTGATTCAATACACACATTACAAATCGAGGAGGAGAACGATGGTTGCGGCGGCCTCTGTGAGTCATGGTCGGCAACGGGAGTCAGTTCATTGTCCATGGCGGTGGTGCTTCTACGCTTGGCTTCAACTTCTAAGAAGCAGATCCGAGATCATGGAAGACGGTGCCGGGGAAGAGGCTCCGTGTACGAGGACGCTGGTGGACCGACTCCAGTGCGGCGTACGAGGTTGTCGATGAGGCAGATGCGCTGCGGTGGATGAGTGTGACGATGTGGAAGGGGAGGAGCACAAAGGCTACGGTGCCGTGGAGAAGTCTATTTTGCGGTGGGGATAGAAAATGGGGAGTATTCAGGTGTACTACTCTGGGTGCCGGGGTGGGGTTGGCTGGGTAGGGTGAACTTGAAGTTACGAAAACAGCCCCCTACCAACCGTCATCCGTAGGCCTATTTCGAAGGCTATGATGGTAACTTTCGACTGCTCTAATCAGGGTCGCGGGAGATTTTCTCGCCGACCTCAAAATTTTGTGACACTGAACTCCCCGTGTGGCGTGTTGGGTGATTCGGCTAAGCAACTAGCGAGTAGTACTAGTAAACTCTGCATATTAAGTTTGACCAAAGTCAAACTTCCTAAAGTTTGACCAAGTTTATAGAAAAATATAAACATTTACCATAACAGATATGTATGATGTGAAAGTACATTCAATAATGAATCTAATGGTATTTATTTGTTATTGTATATGTTAATATTTTTTGTTATAAACTTTCTGAGACTTTACAAAACTTGACTTTGACCAATGCTAATACGCGGACTTAAATAAAAATGGAGGGTGTACACATTTGTTTTCTTAGTATGTAGTGAATTAATCATTTGTTGAAATTGTGATATAAATATATTAGGCTACTGACTTCGAATGTAATGGTCTATACAATTCAATAGTTACAATCATTGTCGAATTCCAAGATGTATATGAGGTCTATAGTACTTCACAACATGCTCAAACTCGCATAATCCCAGTCAAATAACAATCAAAATGCATTCCATAGTTATTACTTTGTAGGATGCAACAAAACCAACAATAACTCTACATCAGCCATTATAAAAGCAACATTTTGAAAATATCCCAATGTGTGAATGAAACGTGCAGAGAGAGGTTGCGAAGATGGAGCAGATAGGGCGGGAAAGACTGTATGTATGTGGATGAGAGAGTAGGAGACAAACCTAATGAAACAGAGAGAGGGGGATAGAGAGAGAAAGAGATAGGAAGAAGTTAGGTCTGTGAGAAAGATGGAGACATGTAATATACGTGAGATGCATGTGCATCCAGATTCTGTACACGTGGAAGGAGAAGAGACAACAGGTTTGATGAGAGAGCTGGAAAAACATGGACGAGAGGGGAAGGATCTCGTGGGTTGAGGGATTGATAAATTTGTGCGGGGGAGAGAGGGATTGGTAATTTTGTGCGAGAGAGAGGGTGGGGGAGGAGTCAGTCAGCCGTCGTCACATCATCCTGCTTCCAAATGGCCCCACATTCTCTAGGCAGTGTGGTCGTCGTCTTCGATCTCCTCGATGCCCTCTTTGAAGATTGAGGTGTTGTGTATGCTGGGGTGCAGAGAAGCACAAGCGAGAGTGGTCGCCATATAACCTTGGATGGGGATGAATTGTGTGCTCGGGGGAGGGGGTGTGTGTGTGTGTTGTGTGTGTGCGTCAGATATTGAGAAAAAACAAACCTAAGGAGAGAAATGTGTGTGTATGTGACAGAAAGCTACATGCTAAACGGGGTATTCATGAAGAGATTGTGCATGCGAGATAGAGAGCGATGTGCGGGCCTTGAGGTGGGTAGGGGCCGGGTGAGGGTGTCAAAATGTGCGCGTTGATGCATGTGTTACATGCGATCGTGCGAGGGACGGATGAACCGAGAGAGATGGTTGTTGTGTTACGGATGCTCCTCTCTCTCACACAGACACACACACAGACACACACACAAGTAAAATAGAAGACCGTTCTCTCATGTATACACAAGTACACAACGTATCGGCATCTATCTATGTCTCACTCATGCATGATCATTTGCACATTCACACCTCTCTATGTCTCTATCGCACGCACACCATCTCCACATTGCCCTTCCTCCACAACACACATATGGACACATACACACGTTTCCTCTCAGTCACACACACAAAATCAGTATTAAAAAAACTAGGGCGCACCTAAAACGTCCAAATCCAAATAAACACGAACTGGAGCTAAATTCAAATATATGGAAATATTGTAGCGTTAAGAACTTTTCCAGGAAAAAAAGTTGAGTAATATTCGGGGATTGTTTTCACACACGATGACGCACCGTTCGATCGACCGCGCGGCCGCGGTTCACGCGCTTGCATAGGATTCGGTAGCATGGCTGTGGTAACTAATAAAAGCATGGCCTAAGTCTAATGTTTACGTGTACTAGTACAATTTTATTTTAAGTTTGACCAACCATATATAAAACTAAACTAAGCTCCCATACACGCACTAATCAATATGTGTAACGCCCTCGATGCGGCTATATCTCCCACGTGTCGAAGCACGACTTAGAGGCATAACCGCATTGAAAGCAATGTCGCAAGTGAGGTAATCTTCACACAACCCATGTAATACATAAGGGAAGGAGATACATAGTTGGCTTACAATCGCCACTTCACACATGAATAAAGCATTACAACAACCAAATACAATCAAGGTCCGACTACGGAACCAAAATAGAAGAAGAACCCCAAATGCGACAAGGTCCCCGATCGACCCCAACTGGGCTCCACTACTGATCAACTGGAAGCGGAACAACATAAAGGACAAGATCTTCATCGAGCTCCTCCTTGAGCTTGGTTGCGTCATCTGCACGGACTCATCCGCACCTGCAAGCTGGTTTTTGAAGTAATCTATGAGCCACGGGGACTCAGCAATCTCACACCCTCGCGATCAAGACTATTTAAGCTTATGGGTAAGGTAAAAGGTATGAGGTGGAGCTGCAGCAAGCGACTAGCATATATGGTGGCTAACATACGCAAATGAGAGCGAGAAGAGAAGGCAAGGCAGGGTCGATAAAAACTATGATCAAGAAGTGATCCTAGAACAACCTACGTCAAGCATAACTCCAACACCGTTCCCAGACTCCACCGGAAAGAGACCATCACGGTTACACACGCGGTTGATGTATTTTAAATAAGGTCAACTTCAGGTTTTCTACAACCGGACGTTAACAAATTCCCATCTGCCCATAACCGCGGGCACGGCTTTAGAAAGTTCAAAACCCTGCAGGGGTGTCCCAACTTAGCCCATCACAAGCTCTCACGGTCAACGAAGGATATTCCTTCTAGCGGGAAGACCCGATCAGACTCGGAATCCCGGTTACAAGACATTTCGACAATGGTAAAACAAGACCAGCAAAGCCACCCAGATGTGCCGACAAATCCTGATAGGAGTTGCACATATCTCGTTCTCAGGGCACACTGGATGAGCAAGACGTCGGGTAAGCCAGCCCAGAGTTGCCCCTGGTAGTCTCGAACATCGCTCAGTTGGACCAATACTCAGAGGAGCACTGGCCCGGGGGGGTTAAAATAAAGATGACCCTTGAGTTTGCAGAACCCAAGGGAAAGAAAAGGTTAGGTGGCGAATGGTAAAACCAATGTTGGGCATTGCTGGAGGAGTTTTATTCAAGGCGAATTGTCAAGGGGTTCCCATTATTACCCAACCGCGTAAGGAACGCACAATCCGGGAACATAACATCGATATGATGGAAACTAGGGCGGCAAGAGTGGAACAACACACCAGTCATAAGGCCGAGCCTTCCACCCTTTACCAAGTATATAGATGCATTAATTAAATTAGATATATTGTGATATCCCAACAAGTAAACATGTTCCAACAAGGAACAACATCTACATGTTCCAACAAGGAACAAACTTCAATCTTCACCTGCAACTAACAACGCTATAAGAGGGGCTGAGCAAAGCGGTAACATAGCCAAACAACGGTTTGCTAGGATAAGGTGGGTTAGAGGCTTGGCTCAACAATATGGGAGGCATGATAAGCAAGTGGTAGGTATCGCAGCATAGGCATAGCAAAAGAGCGAGCAACTAAGCAAGCAAAGATAGAAGTGATTTCGAGGGTATGGTCATCTTGCCTGAAATCCCGCAAGGAAGAAGAACGAGTCCGTGAAGAAGACAAACGGACGTAGACGAACGGGTCCTCACAAACACGACGTTCTCGGAACCAACCCGAAGAAGCAACACCAGAAAGAAGCACACAACATAGTAAACAACCAACACATAATTATGGCATGATGCACAATCAAATGCGATGCATGTCCGGTTTAATGAACCATGGCATGGCAAAAATGCACAAACAACCCTACAAATTAAGTGGAGCTCAATATGCAACTCCGTTACATATTGACGAAACATCACATCAATTATTTAGTTCATTCCCGGTTTGGTACTCACCAATATTAAAGGTTGGTTAACATGACAAGAGGTGACGCATAACAAAACTATACCATCTAAACAATTTAAATGGGGCCGGATATAACAAACAACAAATCCGGTAAAACCCCATATGCATTTAGCAAATTAATACAAACAACAATTTTAAACATTCTTGATGTTGTTAACATGATGCAGATGACATGTGCAAGTTTATGCAATTTTTATTAAAAGTTGATAAGAGCATAATGAAGCATTTGTCACCGTGGTGGAAAGGAAAGGGGTGCCACGGCAACGATAGTGAAAACACGGCAGCGTTCCGGTTCCGGTAACTCGATTGAGATACCGATGCAAAGGAGAAGTGTGCGGATGCATGCAAAAGATGGTGGGGCGCTCCCGGATACCGGGTTCCCACATGTCGGTGGCAAGGCAAAAGAGGGGCAACGTGCACCGATAATTCAGACTCGAGGCAAAACAAGGGTGCATCTCATACAACATGCATTCATTCGTTCACGAGCGTCGTCTCGGGGTTATACCTTCGAAGCGTGCAAACGGGACGGCTCTCGTACGGTGCAAAGTAGAGGAAGTAGTTGTTCTCATTTCGTAGTTGTACAAACTCCGTAGGTGTTCGGGGTCACAACGAGGAACTTGTCGTCCGCGGATCTTCGAGGGTCGACGGTAGTGGTACTCGGTCGTTTCGAAGAGGTACTTCGCGACATGCACGGGATGATAGTTGTACACGGTCATCGTGGGAAGTAAAGGTACACACGAAGGTAGTCGAACTTGATGGATCCGTTGCACGGGTCTTCAGCGACAGTAGTGGCACGCGTTTCGTAGCCGTTCGGGTCATCGTTAGAGGAACTTGATGGAGTTGAAACCCTTCGAGGTTGTCGTGGTACTTGGGGTCTTCGAACTTGCCGGTCTCGATGAAACAGAGGGGTACTTGGCGATCGACGGATGTCATGGTTCTTGTCGGCCCGAGTCCCGGCGTATTCGGGTTCTCTCAACGTAGTTGTACCGTGTGATGGCCTGGAGCGGCACCGAACTAGTCCAAGCAGCGGGTCTTGGTGATGTCCGATGGGTCTCATTTGTGGCCATGGAATAGTGGCTCCGTAAAAACAATAGAGCCAGAAGGATTAAAGGCCATGGCAGCGGCGAGAACTTGCAGGACGCAGGTGGAGGGGTGGATGGCGACGGGCGGTGCAGGAGGGCAGCAGCAAGGAGGCGGTGGCGCGGCGGGAAGCAGCCAAAGGTGCACGGCTCGGTGACGAGGAGGACCAGTGGGTCCAGGGGTGGAGGTGACCAACAGGAGGCGGCGGACGTGGGAAGCTCGCCGTGAGGGCGGCATGGCGAGGCACTCCGACGACGAGGCTCGCGATAGGGAAGAAGCCAAAGGTCCCGGTGGTGGAGATCGGCTCCAAGGCGGACGTGGGGGAAGGCAGCGATGCAGGCGAGGAGGAGTCCAACGGCAGAGCTCCATGGGAGGCGCAGCTATGCACGACGGACGAGCAGGAGGCTCACGGGGCCTCGGGTGCGGCGTGCAGAGGAGGCAGCGGCGCGACTCTGGAGCATGGCAGGAGGAGGTGACGAGGATCCGGGCAAGGACATCGACATCAGAGGCGTGGTGCTGGTCGCAGGGGAAGGAGAGGCCGACGCAGGGTCTCCTGCGTGTGGGGTGGCGCGAGAGGAGGAAGGAGATCGGGAAGAGAAGGTTGGTGGCGCTGGGAGATCGAAGAAAGAGGAGGGGGATCGAGCAAGTCCTCCTGGCTCGATGCGTGCGTTGAGTGTGGCGGCGCGCGCAGGGAACCGAGGGAGAGGGGGTTGAGCGAGGCTAGGGTTGGTAGGAGGCTGGACTGGGCTAGGGATTAGGTAGTTCTGCGGGGGAGATGGACCTTGGGCCAGCCGGCCTGAGGCTGCAGCTGGGCTTAAATGGATTTGCCCCTCCGTTCTCTACTAACTCTCTTTAACAAATTTTCCAAGGAGAAAAAATAGCAAGTAAAGCCAGGGAGATAGGAGAGGAGTATTTTGGATCATCCGATCAAAATTGGACGGTCGAAGATGAATGGGTTAGGGAGTCCAAACAAGGAAACGGTGATGTTTTGTAGATGTTTGCGGATGATCCGGACCCAGCTGTGACGACTGTCCGGGTCGGGTCCGGGACAATTTTCGGACGCGCGCGCGGGGAGGGCCGCGGGCTGACGAAAGAGGTTAGGTTGGACCTGGCGGTAGGTAGTGGGCTGTGCGAAAGTCCTCAGGCTGAGAGAAGAGAAGAGAGAGGCCCGGCGACTGTTTCCGGAGACCGAAAACGCCCGACGTTAGACCGGCTATAATGCCGCTATAGTTATCCATTGGGGCATCAAACGATCTCCGAATGTGATGAAACTTGATAGGCGGTCTATCTACACTATAATAAGACCACACGTCAACTCTCATCCCATTCCGAGAACATTTTTCGCCCACTTATAAAATACTATTTCGGACATGCCGCGGGCGCGCGCAGGTGTCTCTGGGCTCAGAACGGACAACGGAGAGAACGAGGAGGCCGGGACGGATGCAAGTTTTGAAAACATGATGATGCAATGCACATGATGACATGATAAGATGCAACACGCAAGAAAATGACAAGCCAACAATAGCAAATAAGCGGAGGACACCTAGCACATCAGTCTCGGGGCGTTACAATATGCCAGCGCTCGCCTGCTCTGGCCAACAATTTCTCGCCCATCACCGCCGTGTCGCCGCCAAGCTGAAGGCTCGCCGCCTCACTCATCTGCAGTCCCTCCTCGCGGTGCCGCCGCGCTGCCAAGAACACGAGCAGCTGGTGGAGCCGCGTCTATGCATGCAGCGTGCGAAGTGGAGGACGAGCGCGTGCTCTTACACGCTGGTGAGGAGGAACTAGCGTGTCATTGTCGTCTCCGCCCGCGCGGAGGAGGCGTGCATGATGGCTATCGCGGCGGAGGTCGGTCACGCGCACGTCGAGCCCACAAACCGGGTGCGGACGCGTAATCTACCTTCGAGACCTTGAATGCCACGTGGATCCTGCAATCTGAAGGAGCAATTTGGGTCAGTCGACTCTTGTGAGCCATTTGATGCAACATGGATGGCTAGAAGGGCTTCTTCAACCTCCGAAATTGATGCATGGTTCATCTTCTCAGCCCGCCACACGCCTAACCGCCTGCCGCCGCCGTGCCCTCCCCTGAACTGCCTGCTACTGCCATGCTCCCCCACCCCTGCCATCCGTTTAACCCCGGGCACGATCCATTTTTTTCCGGTGAACTGCATTCCACACCCAATACTCATAAGATAGATCATGGGCACCCTGCCACCCTAATATAGATACTGGGGTAGCTTCTCTGCCGTCTTCTTCCTTCGCTCCGTCGAACTATTTTCACAAATCGACTGACCCAAATTATACTACTAGCACGAACATATTAAGTACAGTAGGAACACAAAGATACGAGCAGTAGTACCAACTGCAAGTAGAACAGTAGTAAGACATAGTACTAGTACTACTGTACATACTAAAGAGTTCAAATAACGAGAAAGAACATAAACATAGTTCTGCTGGGGCATCAGCACAACATACCCTTGAAAATAAACTAAGCAACTAGTCCGCTTGACACTGCAGTAGAACCAACATGAGCGACGACACTGCCACCTACTCAGAGTCCGAGGCCACGTCCTCGACTACGTCCTCGTCCCTATTCCTCTTCGTCTTCGCTGACGCTTCGTTGCTTGAACCGGACACTAGGCTTTGCTTCTTCATCCAACCCTTGTAGATATTTAAACAAAGGTAGGCATCCATTGCTGCGTATAGGATGTGATCTTCATCTAATGTCTTTGACTCCCATGCATCATGAAACTCGTGGTGAGGTTACTTCAGTTTAGCGTACGAAGGATCAATCATGGCTGCTGCCAGGGTCAGCATTGAAGGCTGAGAGGAGGACACCAGGCTTGCCTTCTAGAGATCGAAGGGCTGGCCTACAACGAGGCCTATCCGATCCAGGACATCCCTGTTGTTCCTAAAGTCTATAGTAATGAATTTCACTCTTCCGTCCTTGAGGAAATTCTTAAAATCCTGGCACTCAACATCGGCATGGCATATGTGGTAGACCAAGCACACCTTATGTACGCAAACCTGGATCACAGCGGGCTTCTTCTTCTCTGCCTCCTTTAGTTTCTTCTCTCTTTGCAAGACTGTAGTGTACTCAACATCTAGCCCAGCGACCCACTCATCCGTTGAACTGTTGAACATGCATAGGAAGCGAGCAAGGCATGCTTTCACCGTCGCAGATCCACGTGTGTAGATGACGAAGAGCTCATCGCCGGTGATGGCTCTAAGCTGGTACTCAGCGGCGACCATGGAGATTTGGGAGGCCATGGATTTTGGAGGAGGGTTAGGACAAGTTGAACTGGTGTAATGTGAAAGGACGGGACAACTGGGAGCGAACTGTTGTAAGGTACTGTACTAGTAGAATACGGGAACGAATAGGGCGTGTGGACGGCGTGGGGTTGCTGGCTTGCCCGGTGGATAAACGGCTGCAAGCCCCCAAAGAGTTCTCGAGAACTATGCAGGACCCAGTAGATGCCATGTCTACTAGACCCATATCGTATGCCTGACGGTATAGCTTCTGCCTGTTCACACGCCATGCCGGCGCGTGGGTAACTTCACTTAATTCCGTCAACCGTCGCGCCTCCCATGGCCTTCGCCTCCCTCGCACGCTCGCGCCCTTTGAGACTTCGACCGGCTATAAATGAGCATTTTTTTGCCTACTCCGCATGCATGATACTCCCTCTGGTCCTTTTCACTTCCATCAACCGTTTGCAAAGTGTTTGACCAAATTTATACTAAAAATATCAATATCTACAATACTGATTATAATGAGTATAAGAACTACTATTAGATGAGTTAAAGATTCTAATCTTGAACTAACCCTGAAGTAACTCTAGCAAAAGAGGTGTTTGGATGACAGGGTTAGATGGAGCGCGGATACAGCATGGTGCCTTCATGGGCAGTGCGAGAGGGAGGGAGGGAGGGAGAGGACAAGAAGCTTCGAGGAAGTGGGGAGGGATCTACTGCGGGGAGAGCGAGAGAAAAATGTGTTTTTAGTGTCCCGAGAAAAACTAACCCAAATAACCACCTCTTGGGTGGGTTAGATTTTTTTTGGGTTAGTTGAGTTCAAACTAACCCAAACTAACTCTAACACATCGATCCAAACAGGGCCAAGGTTAGCTATCAGAGTACTACTACCTCCCTTCTAGTTTAAAGGGCTCGATTCAAAATTTTCACCTACTCTTAGCAAGATAGAGGCGGTGGGATAGTTTTTGTAGTTCTTCACAAAAAAATGTGTTTACCAATGCATGCATGAACACTAGTTACTCTAACCCCCCTCTCTTCTTTAATTCTTTGCCACATCAGCATGTTTGCTATTCCCGTGTGCATGATACCAGCTAAGATACCACCATTATGGCCAACCTTAATCATCGCATGCAATAATTTAATGCACCTTGAAATATGAACATGTGTGGGCAGTGTATGTTTTTAATGACTTAAGACTATACCTAGCCCGGCCTGCAAGATGAGACTTATTATGAACCGTTCCCCATACCTGCAGGAAGCCAATTCATCTCCAAATATTTTCCTCTCCATGTGTGGAAACAATATGCCTGCGAGACTCTCCTTCTCCCTCCGGCGGTCCCACCACTCCACCCCGTGTGGAAAAAAAATCTGCATGCATGAATCTCCTCCCCCACGCTCGTCCAATCCTGTAACACCCCGGATGTAATTTACCTTATATGTATTCCAACTCTTGCCGTTTCCGGCCTAAGTTATTTTATTTTCTCCGTTGTCGGGTTTTTGTCTCCGTGTGTTGTTGTCTTTGTCATGCATCTCATATCATGTCATCATGTGCATTTCATTTGCATACATGTTCGTCTCATGCATCCGAGCATTTTCCTCGTTGTCTGTTTTGCATTCTGGCGCTCCTATCTCCTCCGGTGCCCCTTTCTACCTCTTTTCGTGTGTGGGGGATAAACATTTCCGGATTGGACCGAGACTTGTGATGCGGCCTTGGTTTACTACCGGTAGACCATCTGTCATGTTTCGTGCCATTTGGACTTCGTTTGATACTCCAACGGTTAACCGAGGGACCAAGAAGGCCTCGTTTGTGTTGCAGCCCAACACCCTTCCAATTTGGCCCAAAACCCACCTAAACCCTCTCCATCATCTAGATCGTTCGATCACGATTGCGTGGCCGAAAACCGTGCTCAATTTGGAGCCTCCTAGCTCCTCCTACCTATAAAATAGCATCTCCCCCGAAATTTTCGGGTCATTCCACCCCTAACCCTAGCCCCGCTCCTCTCCGCGTGGCCGGACACGTTCGCCGGCCGCCGGACACATCGCCGCCACCACTCAGGAGCCGCCACGTGGCAGGCCGCCTCCACCGCTGCCCGTGGCCCGGGTCTCCTCTGCCGCCGCCCGAGCTTTCTCCTTCCTCCCGTGCCGCTCGCCGGCTCCCCGCCGCCACCGCGCCGGCCGAGCTCCGCCACCGCGCCGACGCCACGCCGGCGCCGCTCCGCCGCCTCGCCATCACCGCCAGCTTCGGTGCCTAGCAACTCTGGTCGCCGCGCCGCCCTCGTCCGCCGACGCCCGGCCTCTCCGTCCTCCGGCAGGTTCCCTCTCCGGTGAAAGCTCTAAGTCCGGCGACCTCCGACCTCCACCTCCGGCGAACCTCGGGAGTCGCGCTCCGGTGAACAGTACACACGCCAGATCCAGATCCAGATCCGCGAGGGTTGGCTTTTCATCCCTGAACCCTAACTTTTTGCAAACTTTGGCATGTCATAACTCTCTCATTGTAGCTCCGATTTGTGCATGTAGCATATCAAAATGTTCGTCTCGGCGAGTACATCATCTCATATCATTGCACCATTTTCATTTGAGCTCATCTTGATGCCTGAAATGCTGTTGGAAGAGGGCTATGTGATGAATTTGGCAGATTTGTTTCAGCAAATAGCTATTTGTCATTTGTGCCATGTTTAATGTGTGCATGCTATGATCCTGAGCTCTACATGTGTTTTGTTATATGCCATGTCATCTTTACAGAGGTGCTTGCCATGTATTTTTGTGATATTTTTGGTGACTAGAACAAGCTTGCAAAGTAGCGTAATCGGTAATGCTGATTTCAGGGACTTAGAATTTCACTAAGTCCTTGTCCTGATTTTGTTGTTATGCCATATGTTCATGTTGGTTCCTAGTGATCCGTGCCTCTTTTGAGGATGATCAGTAAGGATGTTTTGTTAATATTGAGGTGCCCTATCCATCCATGTCTTTGTTTGCATTTATGGAGCACCCTAGCTTGAGTCAATCGAGCTCTACTTTTTCTATAAAATAATCTTGACAGATTGTTGACATGATTAGCGATTTTGCCGAGGATGTTGCTATTGACCCGTGCATGCTATGTTATTGTTCTTGCCATGTCTAGCTTCTATGCCATGTATTCTTGATGGGTGCATGCTTAGTTTGCCATACCATGCTCTGTAGTGAGTGCATCGAGCTCGTAAACATGCCTACTCGTTAACTGATTTGCATGATCCGGTTTTTCACTAAGTCTGAATCTGTTTATGTTTTTGCCATGTTCACATGCTTGCAATTGTATTTTCTGATTCCTTTTGGCTCAAGGTCACTAAGGGACTTTTGTTAAGTGCTTTGAGTAGCTTCATGCCATGCCTTTCTTTGCCATATTAAGTTCCTGAAACCTGTTATTGATTGCACTTTTGCCATGTTTGTTTGAACCTGTTATTGGATGAATTAGCCATAGCTCAGTGTACATCGTTTGTCAAGCATCATGAGTGGATCCCTGCCATGTATTTTGTTGTCATATTTGAGTGCTGTAGCATATTTAACTTGATGCATTTAGTTGGTCACTTGCTGATTATCGCAGACCGGTGCCATATTTGTTTTGCTTGCCATTTCCAAACCATGCATCCGATTCCGGTGATCTTTATATCGATTTCAACCGAAATCACCTCACCTTTCCAGTGGAACTCTTGGATTTCCAAGTTGAGACCAGGTTCAACCATTCCTTGTCAAATCTTGCATATGTGTCACATATCACATCCCGCATATCATACCATGTTTGCATCATGTTGTTTGAGCATTACACGTGGTTGATTGTGTTCCGTTTGCTTGTTGTTCTTGTTTGGCTAGAGCCGGGAGACAAGTTCGTGAACAAGGAGCCTGTTGAGTTCGCTTACGAGGATCAAGTCAAATCTGAGAACTTTGGAGGCAAGATGATCATACCCTCGAAATCACTTCTATCTTTGCTTGCTAGATGCTCACTCTTTTGCTATGCCTATGCTACGATACCTACCACTTGCTTATCATGCCTCCCAAGTTTCCATGTCAAACCTCTAACCCACCTTGTCCTAGCAAACCGTTGATTGGCTATGTTACCACTTTGCTCAGCCCCTCTTACAGCGTTGCTAGTTGCAGGTGAAGATTGGAGATCGTTCCTTGTTGGAACATGTTTATTGTTGGGATATCACTATATTATCTTGTTATCTTAATGCATCTATATACTTGGTAAAGGGTGGAAGGCTCGGCCTTTGCCTAGTGTTTTGTTCCACTCTCGTCGCCCTAGTTTCCGTCACATCGGTGTTATGTTCCCGAATTTTGCGTTCCTTACGCGGTTGGGTTATAATGGGAACCACTTGACAGTTTGCCTTGAATAAAACTCCTCCAGCAATGCCCAACCTTGGTTTTACCATTTGCCACCTAGCCTATTTTTCCCTTGGGTTTCCGGAGCCCAAGGGTCATCTTTATTTAAACCCCCCTGGGCCAGTGCTCCTCTGAGTGTTGGTCCGAACTGGGCAACCTGCGGGGCCACCTCGGGGAAACTCGAGGGTTGGTTTTACTCGTAGCTTGACCTATCTGAGTGTGCCCTGAGAACGAGATACGTGCAGCTCCTATCGGGATTTGTCGGAACATTCGGGCAGTGTTGCTGGACTTGTTTTACCATTGTCGAGGATGTCTTGTAACCGGGATGCCGAGTCTGATCGGAATGTCTTGGGAGAAGGAATATCCTTCTTGACCGTGAGAGCTTGTGATGGGCTAAGTTGGGACTCCCCTGCAGGGATTTGAACTTTCGAAAGCCGTGCCCGCGGTTATGGGCAGATGGGAATTTCTTAATGTCCGGTTGTAGATAACATGAAACTTAACTTAATTAAAATGAATCAACCGCGTGTGTAACCGTGATGGTCTCTTCTCGGCGGAGTCCGGGAAGTGAACACGGTGTTGGAGTAATGCTTGGCGTAGGTTGTGCTAGGATCACTTCTTGATCATAGTTGTTCGTTCATGCTTTTGCTTTCTCTTCTCGCTGTCATTTGCGTATGTTAGCCACCATATATGCTAGTCGCTTGCTGCAGCTCCACATCATACCTTTCCTTACCTATAAGCTTAAATAGTCTTGATCGCGAGGGTGCGAGATTGCCGAGTCCCCGTGACTCACAGTTTACTTCCAAACCAGATGCAGGGACCGATGATACCGTTCCAGACGATGCGCCTAAGCTCAAGTGGGAGTTCGATGAAGACTCTCGTCGTTACTATGTGTCTTTCCCAGATGATCAGTAGTGGTGCCCAGTTGGGGCGATCGGGGACTTTGTCGCATGTGGGAGTTGATCTTTATTTTGGTACCGTAGTGTAGGATCGAAAGTATGTCTAGAGGGGGGGTGATTAGACTACTTGACCAAATAAAAACTTAACCTTTTCCCAATTTTAGTTCTTGGCAGATTTTAGCTATTGTAGGACAAGTCAAGCAATCATCACACAATTCAAGCAAGCATGCAAAGAGTATATTGGCAGCAGAAAGTAAAGCATGCAACTTGCAAGAATGTAAAGGGAAGGGTTTGGAGAATTCAAACGCAATTGGAGACACGGATGTTTTTCCCGTGGTTCGGATAGGTGGTGCTATCCTACATCCACGTTGATGGAGACTTCAACCCACGAAGGGTAACGGTTGCGCAAGTCCACGGAGGGCTCCACCCACGAAGGGTAATGGTTGCGCGAGTCCACGGAGGGCTCCACCCACAAAGGGTCCATGAAGAAGCAACCACCCACAAAGGGTCCATGAAGAAGCAACCTTGTCTATCCCACCATGGCCATCGCCCACGAAGGACTTGCCTCACTAGCGGTAGATCTTCACGAAGTAGGCGATCTCCTTGCCCTTACAAACTCCTTGGTTCAACTCCACAATCTTGTCTGAGGCTCCCAAGTAACACCTAGCAAATCTAGGAGACACCACTCTCCAAGAAGTAACAAATGGTGTGTAGGTAATGAACTCCTTGCTCTTGTGCTTCAAATGATAGTCTCCCCAACACTCAACTCTCTCTCATAGGATTTGGATTCTGGTGGAAAGAAGGTTTGAGTGGAAAGCAACTTGGGGAAGGCTAGAGATCAAGATTCATATGGTAGGAATGGAATATCTTGGTCTCAACACATGAGTAGGTGGTTCTTTCTCAGAACATATGAGTTGGAATTGTGTATGTGTTCTGATGGCTCTCTCCACGAATGAAGAAGAGGTGGAGGGGTATATATAGCCTCCACACAAAATCCAACCGTTACACACAGTTTTCCAATCTCGGTGGGACCGAATCAACAAACTCGGTCGGACCGAAAAGGTAAACCTAGTGACCGTTAGAGATTTTCGGTGGGACTGACATGCAACTCGGTAGGACCGATATGGTTAGGGTTTGGGCATAACGTAATCTCGGTGAGACCGATTACACAAACTCGGTGAGACCGAGTTTGGTAATAAGCTAACCAGAGAGTTGGTCAGGTAAACTCGGTGGGACCGATTTGCTCTTTCGGTGAGACCGAAAAGTTACAAAAAGAAAACAAAGAGTTTACACTGCAATCTCGGTGGGACCGATTCGCTCTTTCGGTGAGACCGAAAAGTTACGAAAGGGAAACAGAGAGTTTGCAATCCCATCTCGGTGAGACCGAGATCCCTATCGGTAGAACCGAATTGCTAGGGTTTGGCAGTAGCTTATGACAAGTGAAACTCGGTGGCGCCGGATAGAAAGAATCGGTAGGACCGAGTTTGGCTTAGGGTTTAGGTCATATGTGGATATGGGAAAGTAGTTGAGGGTTTTGGAGCATATCATTAAGCACATGAAGCAAGAGGCTCATTAAGCAACACCTCATCCCTCCTTGATAGTATTGGCTTTTCCTAAAGACTCAATGTGATCTTGGATCACTAAAATATAAAATGAAGAGTCTTGAGCTTTTGAGCTTGAGCCAATCCTTTGTCCTTAGCATTTTGAGGGTTCCACTTTCACATCCATGCCATGCCAATCATTGAGCTTTCCTAAAATAGTCATCTTGGAATAGCATTAGCTCAGTGAGCTATATGTTGTTATGAATTACCAAAACCACCTAGGGATAGTTGCACTTTCAATCTCCCCCTTTTTGGTAATTGATGACAACATATAGATCAAAGCTTCGACAAATGATAATAAGCATGAAATATATCGTCGCTTTGAGAAGTATGTCACAAGTAAGAGCTCCCCCTAAATTTGTGCATATTTAAAATGTGCTTTGGACTGCAAATGCACAAAGAGTTAGAGTCATGGGTTACTCTTCCATGTCACATACATCTTGGTGGAGCGCTTAAAATGATAAGAATGAAATACATGCACTCATCACCAAGAATAGTGAATGATCACATAAGATAGATAAGATGATAATATTAAGCAAACATTAAGTGTAGCTTATGATCAAACGCATGATCGTCAATGTCTCACGAGCAAACACAAAAGCAAACAAAGTTCGAAAAACCACCAAATAAAACAAGAGAGAATAAAAGCAATACTAAAAGCAACACTCTCTCTCGAAGCCTATGATCTATACATTTTCTCCCCCTTTGGCAACAAGTTACCAAAAAGTTCCTAGAAAATGCATAGTGCTAAGTCGACACTCAGGCTTGATCTTCAGGTGGTGGTGGAGTCCAGAGCACTCCAAGGACGAAGCCTTCTGTAGACGTAGTCGGAGTCGAGGCTGAAGTGGACGCTGGAGCTGGTGGAACTGAGGCTGTAGCTGGTGCAGACGTGGTGGCTCTGGGGTCAGCAACTGGCACTGCAGACGACCTCGGACCTCGTGGCACTCTGGCAAAGGCATCAGTTATAGTCTTGCCTCTCCTCTCCTGCATGTCATCCTGAAGTTGTTCCACTACAGACTGAATCTCTGTTACTTTGACATCCAAGTCATAGAACTTTTGTTCCATGATCCTCTCTAAGCTTGCCTGGTTCTGAGTTAGGGTGGCTAGTCCTTGCTCAATCCGCAGAGTGGATGCAATCAAGTAACCAAGCTGCTCTTGTTTGGTTTTCAAAAAATACTCAGATGCCTCCTCTTGAGTTGGGATCTTGGCAGCTTTCTCCTTCCTCGCCTTCTCCTTCTTGGCTTGTGCTTGGGCAGATGATGGTTCATTCTTATTCATGACAACTTGATTATCTTCAAAATCTGGACGGATGGGCATGTGTTCCTTGTCCAATAAGTATATGCCTGTGCCCATCTTGGAGTTGATTAACTCCTGAATTTGTGGGGCATAACCACAGCTCCTCTTCTGATCTGCTGCAGTCCTCTTGATAGTTTCTACCATGAGGCTCATCACCTTGAACTTCTGTGGCACATCAAATATATGAAGCAAATTGATTGCATGGCCTCTAATCATCTTGTGATCACCTGACTTGGGCAACAAGGTGTGCCTTAGTATCCAATTGATGGTTGGCAATCCTGACAGAAGATAGTGTACTGAGCCAAACTTGAAAGTATCAAGTGCTTCATTTGGAATCTCCTTGTACATGTTTGACATTGAGTTGTGGTCCATCTTCTTCTTGGCATAAATGTCCAAGTCATCGTCATGCTCTTCTGGGGCATTAATCAGCTGAGCCCATTCAGCAACTGTAGACTGGTACCTCGTACCCTCTGACATCCATACAATCCTGCCATCTAGATAGAAATGGGCTGTGGAGTAGAACTGCATGATGAGTTCCTCGTTCCACTTTGTGAGCTTCTGCCCAACAAAGTCCTCTACTCCACATGCCTTGAAGTTGTCCTACACTCCAGGGTAGTACTCTTCGTTGTCCTTGATGTATTCCCAATCAACCCATCTCATGTCACAAACTATGGGCTTCTTGTCCAACAAAACTGTCTCATAGAAGTCCTGCTGTTCCTTAGTGTGAAACCTGTAATCAACAACAGTTCTTCTCCTTGAAGCATATGGATCTGCTTCTCTCCACTTCCTCAGCCCTGAGTCTCTCCTGAGCTTCATGTCCTCAGCCACAGGATGAGCATCACTATGGTCTGGGATCTTGGGCTTGAGCTTTCTGAGCACTTGACCTTCTTCTTCTTCAGCAATGTCAGGCACTGGGGCCTTGTTCTTTTCAGTTGCAGGTATGCTCCTCGTATTTCTCTTTGGAGCTGTCTTGACCTTTGATGTAGCCTCGGGTGCTTCCTTGGGCTTAGATGCAGTAGCCCCTGATTTGATAGCATCACCCATTAGCTTGGGTGCCTTAGGTGCTGGTGCAGCAACCTCTTCTTCTTCCTCTTCTTCCATGATGGAAGCCTTTCCAAGCACTCTGGCTACGGTCTTCTTGACCCTTTCCTTCCTTTTCTTTCCTTCAGCAGCAACTGGCTCTATGGTTGTAGGCTTTTCAGGAATCTGAGTTGAGGCTCTGGCCTTTGGCATAGGCTGCCTACCTGCTGGCCTTTTGATTTTCATCCCTGGCTTTGTGCCTTGAGCTGAGCCATGTTCCTTCTCAAGCACTACTCTCTTTGAAGTTGCTTCCTCTTCTGCCACATAATCCTCATCCTCCGATTCTGAGGTTCTCTTCTTCCTCTGTCTGGTGGCAGCTTTAGGCAGATTGCTAGGAGTACTTCTGCTGCCATCATCTGAAGAACTTGAGGGACTAGTGCCCTCACTCATCTGCACTTGCTCTTCTGACATGTTCTGGCTATCACTTTGGTCTGACATGATGAACAAGCTGACTGCTGACCCTGTGAATAGTTTATAGATGAGGTAGAATAGATGAGCATCACAAAATGCAGAGATTTTTGCAAAAGAATGACTCAAAAGCTTAGTTTTAGTTTCCCACTGAAATCATCTCGGATCTACCGATTTTCAAACTCGGTGATACCGAAGCAGTTTTGGAACCTAAACTAGTGAACTCGGTTGGACCGAGTCACAGTTCGGTGGCACCAAGACTACTAGGGTTTCATAGAGTTCCAAAATCGGTCACACCGATTAGTAATTCTCGGTCAGACCGAGTTTTACTTGTGCAATGGCATAAGCCAAATCGGTGGGACCAAGTTTTTCAACTCGGTGGGTCCGAGATGGTTTCGGCGGAAACCTAAACCTAGAATTTTCGAATCAAACCTAATCTACGAGTTCATTGACTGGATAGAAGTTTATCAAACGTGGCTAGAATCAATATGATCACAATGTGCTAGGAATCAGATTGGGGAATAGCACAAAGATCGAGTCCATACCCTAGTTCGGCGGAGACTCGCTACGGCGGCAACGGCGGGGTTGAATTTCCATTGACGGCGACGGAGACCAGCGACTGGAGGCGGCTGGCGGCGAGGAGACGATCCGGAGACCAAGTTGGCAGAGCAGGCTATCGCGCGGGCGAAGGGGTTCGGAGAAATTTCCAAATTTTTGCCCGTGACTATATATAGCCCGACCCTGTCGGTGTGACCGAGTGGAACAACTCGGTGGAACCGAGATGCAAAACTGTATACAGTTGTTGCAACTCGGTGTGACCGAATGGTTCAAATCGGTTGCACCGAGATCAAAAACCTAGATCAACTTAATGATCTCGGTAGGACCGAAAGTGGGGTATCGGTCAGACCGAGAATCATAAAGAGGTTTTGGAAGTTTAAGTCTATGACAAATCGGGGACTCCGAGCGCTCCTCACACAGAGTGGTTCGAATCTGACTTGATCAAATTTTGTGATGTAGCATGAATAGAGTTTGAGACGAGAAAAGCATAGATAGCTAGAGGAGGTTCTTAGGCATTCTTGTCCATCCACTTGGCAAAAGGAAATAAAACCAAACAATCAAAACAACAAGTGGATGTCCTCGAATGAGTAAAATATGCAACCAGCATGCTCACGCAATAAGATGGCAAATGAAATATGTGACAAGGCATGCACAACTAATTCTAGCATCTATCAAGCAATTTGCGATGACAAGGTCATCTATATATGAGTATATTGACTTAGGAGTCAAGTGAGAACACTTGATCATAGGTCATACTCATCGTTTAAGCTCAAGTGGGGTTACCACTTTTACATAAAGCATTGTTGTGTTCACATCTTTAGAGTTGCTTTAGCTCAAGTCTTAGAGTAAATCTCCCCCTAGATGTGATATCCCCCCTTAGAGGGATGAACTAACCTCGGGTTTTGTCGATGATGACTTCATGTAGATGTTGAAGATGTGGATGCTCAATGTTGATGTAGATCACTTGGAGCTATCCATTTGAGTGAATTGCACTTTCAATACCTACATGGGTTAGTCCCACAAGGAACAAACAAGGATATCCATAGACATAGAGTGATGCACACACAAGATGATGTCCATGAAAACTTTTAGGTTACCTTGTCCCTTGTCTTACCAACAAGAGGGTTTGTGACTCCTTGAACTAGTGCAAGATGTGGAAGTTGATTGCACTTGTTCTTGCCAAAATGATAAGAGTGAAGTATGTTGGCGGAGTCACCCTCAAGAACTCTCTAGTTCTTCTTCTTTTGGATCCACACCATCTTGATGGGAACCCTTGGAGTTGTAGTCGTACTTGATGAAGTGGAACTTGAAGTAGTCTTGGGAATCCACTTGACTAAGGTCTTAGGAGCTTCTTCAAATGCATCAATTTCCTCTTGAAGCTTGTCCTTGCCTTTTTGCTTGTAGTCTTGTGGTGGAAGATCATCTTGAGCTTGTGTCCCCTTGAAAGAAGTATCATACTTCTCTTGTTGAGGAACAAACTTTGTCTTGGGGTATTGATCTTCTTCCCACTCAACTCCATTGGCATTGAACTTTCGTTCAAAACCAACACCTTGATTCTTCCGGTGCATTCCTTGCTTGCGCACAATTTCCTCGAATTTCTTACTCCTGGCAAGGCTTTTGTACACTCCTTTCTCTATAATTCCCTTCAATAAGCTATTTTCTGCTCAAGTGTAACTTGGCTAAGAGAATCATTAGTGGAATCAAGAGAACTACTAGAAGCAACAATATTGGATTTAGCATGATCATTGTTACTGCTAGAGGAAGAATCTTTCTTGTTCTTGTTACTAGACTTGACTTGAGGCATGTAAGTGGATAAGAGTAAACGCTTGGCAATGTAAGAAGAACTTTTCTTGCGGAGATCATCATTGATTGCTTTTAAGAACTGATGCTCTTGCTCAAGATTGAGCTTTTCAAAGCATAATTTCTCATGAGCTCTTAAAAGTTCTCGATGATCTTCGAAGATAGTTTCATGAGCTAACTTAAGAGTGTTTAGTTCTTTAGTTAGAGCCTCAATCTTCTCCTTATCGTTGTCATTCGTTTTATCTTGATTAGCATGATTAATTGACGTTTCATCATAGTATTCATCACTAGAGTTGTCAACAAGCAAATCATCACCTAACAAGTCATCTTCATCACTATTGAAATCAACATACTCGGGGTGTGTTACCTTAGGACCTTTGGCCATGAAGCATCTTCCAATTCCTTCATTTGGTGAGTCAAATATGTCGTAGGAGTTGGTTGACACAAGTGCTAGACCGGCAACACCTTCATCTTGAGTATCTTCGGAGTCGGAGTGATAACTTCTCTCGGAGTGGCTGTCGGAGTCTGAGCCGGATACCCATTCACCAACAAGAGCTTGATGTCTTCGTTTTGTGTAGCTCCTTGATGATTTTTCCTTCCTTTCTGAATCCTTGCTTCTCCATGAGTATCTTCGTTCATAACGATCATCTCTACTCCTTCTTTCTCTTGGTGGTGATTCTTTGCTTCTTCTTTTTGGAGAATCTTCTCTTCTCTTGTAGGGAGCCGTACACTCATTGGAATAGTGTCCGGGTCTTCCACAACTGTAGCAGTTTCGCTCTCGACTACAAGATCTTTTGTCATTGTAGGACCTTGACTTGAAGCCTCTATCTTTGCTTCTACTCTTGTAGAACTTGTTGAAGTTCTTCACCATTAAGCTCAATTCTTCATTGAAGTTTTGTTTCTCACTTGATGATGTAGGGGCTTCACATGAGGCTTTGTAGGCACCACTTGATTTGTTGTGAAGTTCCTCTTTATCCTTAAGTGACATCTCATGAGCAACAATTCTTCCAATCACCTCCGTTGGCTTGAGATCTTTGTAATTGGGCATCATTTGGATCAATGTGCACACGGTATCATATTTTCCATCCAAGGCTCTTAGAATCTTCTTGATGATGAATCTATCGGTCATCTCTTCACTTCCTAAGCCGACAATCTCATTTGTGATGAGAGCAAGCCTAGAGTACATTTCAGCGACACCTTCACCATCCTTCATTTTGAACTTGTCAAGTTGACTTTCAAGCACATCCAACTTGGATTCCTTGACGGAGTCGGTACCTTCGTGCATATCAATCAAAGTGTCCCAAATTTCCTTTGCATTCTCAAGATGGCTAATTTTGTTGAATTCTTCGGGGCACAATCCATTGAAGAGAATATCACAAGCTTGAGCATTGTATTGCAACATCTTCAACTCATCCGCGGTAGCTTCACGGTTTGGTTCTTTCCCATCAAAGAAGTCACCTTGCAAACCAACACACACAATAGCCCAAACGGTGGGGTTATGTCCAAGAATATGCATTTTCATTTTATGCTTCCAACTAGCAAAATTAGTACCATCGAAGTAAGGACCTCTACGGTGATAATTTCCCTCGCTAGACGCCATACTCTCCTAAATTGTGAAACCAAGGCTATGACCACCAAAAGCTATGGAGATCAAAGCAAATGGAGACCAAAGCTCTGATACCACTTGTAGGATCGAAAGTATGTCTAGAGGGGGGGTGATTAGACTACTTGACCAAATAAAAATTTAACCTTTTCCCAATTTTAGTTCTTGGCAGATTTTCGCTATTGTAGGACAAGTCAAGCAATCATCACACAATTCAAGCAAGCATGCAAAGAGTATATTGGCAGCGGAAAGTAAAGCATGCAACTTGCAAGAATGTAAAGGGAAGGGTTTGGAGAATTCAAACGCAATTGGAGACACGGATGTTTTTCCCGTGGTTCGGATAGGTGGTGCTATCCTACATCCACGTTGATGGAGACTTCAACCCATGAAGGGTAACGGTTGCGCGAGTCCACGGAGGGCTCCACCCATGAAGGGTAATGGTTGCGCGAGTCCATGGAGGGCTCCACCCACAAAGGGTCCATGAAGAAGCAACCACCCACAAAGGGGTCCACGAAGAAGCAACCTTGTCTATCCCACCATGGCCATCGCCCACGAAGGACTTGCCTCACTAGCGGTAGATCTTCAAGAAGTAGGCGATCTCCTTGCCCTTACAAACTCCTTGGTTCAACTCCACAATCTTGTCGGAGGCTCCCAAGTAACACCTAGCCAATCTAGGAGACACCACTCTCCAAGAAGTAACAAATGGTGTGTAGGTAATGAACTCCTTGCTCTTGTGCTTCAAATGATAGTCTCCCCAACACTCAACTCTCTCTCATAGGATTTGGATCTGGTGGAAAGAAGGTTTGAGTGGAAAGCAACTTGGGGAAGGCTAGAGATCAAGATTCATATGGTAGGAATGGAATATCTTGGTCTCAACACATGAGTAGGTGGTTCTCTCTCAGAACATATGAGTTGGAATTGTGTATGTTGTTCTGATGGCTCTCTCCACGAATGAAGAGGAGGTGGAGGGGTATATATAGCCTCCACACAAAATCCAACCGTTACACACAGTTTTCCAATCTCGGTGGGACCGAATCAACAAACTCGGTCGGACCGAAAAGGTAAACCTAGTGACCGTTAGAGATTTTTGGTGGGACTGACATGCAACTCGGTAGGACCGATATGGTTAGGGTTTGGGCATAACGTAATCTCGGTGAGACCGATTACACAAACTCGGTGAGACCGAGTTTGGTAATAAGCTAACCAGAGAGTTGGTCAGGTAAACTCGGTGGGACTGATTTGCTCTTTCGGTGAGACCGAAAAGTTACAAAAAGGAAACAAAGAGTTTACACTGCAATCTCGATGGGACCGATTCGCTCTTTCAGTGAGACCGAAAAGTTACGAAAGGGAAACAGAGAGTTTGCAATCCCATCTCGGTGAGACCGAGATCCCTATCAGTAGAACCAAATTGCTAGGGTTTGGCAGTGGCTTATGACAAGTGAAACTCGGTGGCGCCGGATAGAAAGAATCGGTAGGACCGAGTTTGGCTTAGGGTTTAGGTCATATGTGGATATGGGAAAGTAGTTGAGGGTTTTGGAGCATATCATTAAGCACATGAAGTAAGAGGCTCATTAAGCAACACCTCATCCGTCCTTGATAGTATTGCCTTTTCCTAAAGACTCAATGTGATCTTGGATCACTAAAATATAAAATGAAGAGTATTGAGCTTTTGAGCTTGAGCCAATCCTTTGTCCTTAGCATTTTGAGGGTTCCACTTTCACATCCATGCCATGCCAATCATTGAGCTTTCCTAAAATAGTCATCTTGGAATAGCATTAGCTCAATGAGCTATATGTTATTATGAATTACCAAAACCACCTAGGGATAGTTGCACTTTCACATAGTCGGACCATGAGTGTATTGGATGATTGTAATGTTATTCATGTATTTGTGTGACGTGGCGAGTGTAAGCCAACTATGTATCCTTTTCCCCTTTTATTTATTTACATGGGTTGTTGTGAAGATTACCTTACTTGCGACATTGCTTTCAATGCGGTTATGCCTCTAAGTCGTGCTTCAACACGCAGGAGATATAGCCGCGTCGAGGGCGTTACAAATCCGTTGTGACCAGCAATATTTCCACCCCTTCCCTCCCTTGTAATTTACTCCAACAAATATTCCCACGTACTACCTCCTTTCTGGTTTATAGGGCTCAATTCAAAAATCTCACCAACCAAGGAAGATGATGAGTGGTGGAATAATTTTCATGGTTTGTAAAAGCACTCAATTAATGCACTCGTTTTCTCAAAGAATTGTGTTTACCAATGCATTAATTGGAATGCATGCATGCATGAAGTACATGCATTGGTCAAGTTTCTCATAATCCTCGCATGAAATGAATTAATGCACCTTGAAATCTAAGCATGTGATGGGAGTAGCTGTTATGTTAATCACGCAATATATCTTCTGGGATGCTGCTTCAGTTACTTAACTACAGGTTCATTGGGTCACTGACATATGGGCCCAACAGGGGTCTGGCCCACATGTTAGTGACGCAACTGGACCTGCAGTTAAGTCAGTGCAGCTCAGTCCATATCTTACGTAGGTGTGCCATTACTCGCTATAAATACTGCGCCTCCCACGACATCGCTATCTCCTCCCCCTCACATTCACGCTCATCGCTATCTCCTCACCCTCCCTCTCACGTCGACCACCATGGCACCTAGGCGCCCCTCACTACACCGCACAGACAGTCACGCGTCGCCATTTCGTTCCTCGCCGCCACTAGTCGAGGAGGACGCATCGGCATTCCGCTCCTCGTCGCGACGCGTCGAGGTGGAAGCGTCGGTGTTCCGTTCCTCGCCGCCACTAGTCGAGGAGGATGCGTGGGCGTTCCGCTCCTCACCGTGAAGCGTCAAGGTGGACGCGTCGGCGTTCCCAATCTCGCCAGCACGAGCGTCGGAGGAAGCGTCGACTCCCCGCTATGAGGACAACGCCGTGCCGCCTGCCGAGCCCCCCAGCCTTGAGGTGCTTTGGAAAGAAATGGATGTCGCCTTGTGGGACGCTTTGCCTTGTAACACCCCAAGAATCTTGCTATAGTAAACTCCTGCTAATGGTGTCATGTCATCATGTTTTATTTAAAACCAAACTGCCCCTTGATAAAAGCAAAGTCCAGTTAAAATTCAAATAACAAGTCAAATTCATATTTCTTCAAACCGTCAAATAAAAATGTTCGATAAGTTGCAAATATTTGCTAAGTAATTAACATATAGGAAAAATATTAAAATGATTTTTTTAATTGCCCCTAAAAATATTTTAGTGGATCAGCAGGATTAAATACACACTTTTAAATTCAAATACAAAATTTGAATCACTCCCTTTGACTCCAAACTTTTCATGTGGCTCCAGTATATTGCCCTGTATTTTTGGGGATAGGTTTCACATTTTACAAGAAACTTTTACTAGCCAAAAAATTTGCAAAACAATGGAAAAGTTACCAAGCAGTAAAATAAATAAATGAAAGAAAGGTAAACTAGAAAAGCCTGTATGTTGGGCTGGACACTAGAGGCACAATGTGGCCTAGCCCAACAGGGACATCGTTCCCTTTCGACGTGGCCATGGCGTGGCGGCCATCCAACGGCGCCATGGCCATGGATGCCCTCCACGTCGCTCCCTTCTAGCTTATAAACGCATCTCTAAGAAACCCTAGCTGGTCCTCGCCCACTTCTCCCTATTTCCCCATCACCCCCTCCTCATCTAGTCGAAAACGAGCTTGGAAGCTCGCTCGGTGACCACTAGCGTCGTCGCCATTGCCGCGGCCACTGTCGTTGCCATCGTGGGAGGAGATGTCCAGCAGCACCGCCACCCTCTACCTCACCCCCCAGCACCAAATTGAGTAGGGGGCCATGTAGCCATCGCCATCACCGGTCTTCAACGCCACAATCGCCACTTCTCGCCGCCGTCCCGCAGGCTCCGGCCCTCCCTGAACCTCCCCGCGACCGCTATGAGACCCGAAGTGAGATCCACTTCTGAATCGCCCTTTACCCCCTCGATCTGTCGCCGTTGGGACTCGCCCTGCGCTCAGCCGCCATAGTCGGCGCTCGCGCCCGCGCCCGCGCACCCTCACGCTCAGCATGCCACGGTCCGCGCTCCCACGCACCCCTGGCCGCGCCCGGCACGCCCCTGGCCGCACTCGCATGCGCACGCGCCCACGTGTGGCCTCGTCGCCGCCTGCCGCTACTTGCTGTTGCATTGCTCCTGCTGCCCACTGCCGCGCTTCGGCTCGCTGATGCTCATGTCGCTGCTCTGTTGCTGCCTCCCCCTGCTGCTCGCTAGCTGCTACCGCTTTGCACTTCCCCTGCTATGCGCTACTGCCGCTGTGTATTGCTACTGCCGCTACGTATTGCTGCTACTATCACTCTTGGGCATGGCCGCCAAGGCCCTTGTACATGGTCGTGTGACTAGGTGATGCTGTGCGTGTGTATGCACAACCAAGTGCACGTATGTGTTCTGGCACATGGACCCAATCCAATTAATTAGTTCTAATACAACTTAGTTTAGGTTGGATTATTGTTTAGCTAGCCTGATGTATCCATGACATGTTGGCCACACATTGTTAATTAACTCAATTTAGTTGACCTAATAGAACCTGAGTCAATGACACCTGGATCCCACCGTTCACTATTCACCAGTTGACTAGTCAGCATTGACTGTTGACTGGATAGTCAACATGCCCCACTGCCAGCCTCACATGCAAACAGCTTAGTACACTTCTGTGTACCCATAGTATTTTACCCTCTTTTTCGAACTAATAGTAAATCCAGAAAATTGTTAAAACTTTGAAAATTCATATAAATTCAACCCTAGCTCCGATGGAAATAATTTATATATGAAAGTTTTTCAGAAAAACCCGACGAATCCGGCGCAGCCCGTTCGTCCGCCACGCATCACTAGCATAGAAAACACGCAACTTTCCCCCTCCGGTTCATCTGTCCGAAAACGCGAAACACCAGGAATACTTTCCCGGATGTTTTCCTCTTTCACCGATACCACCTCGTACCGCATTAGGGCACACCTAGCATCACGCTTTGTCATGTCATGCATCGTCATGCATTTGTTTGCATTATATTTATTGTTTCTTCCCCCTCTTCTCTCGCTAGACACCGAGACCGACGCCGCTGCTACCCAGTACGACTACGGTGTTAACGACCCCTCTCTCTTGCCAGAGCAACCAGGCAAGCCCCCCCCCTTGATCACCAGATATCGCCTCTCTTCTCTATACTGCTTGCATTAGAGTAGTGTAGCATGTTACTGCTTTCCATTAATCCTATTCTGATGTATAGCCTGTCCTTGCTACTACTGTTGTTACCTTTACCTGCAATCATAATGATTAGTATATGATGCTAGTTTATCATAAGTGGCCCTACATTCTTGTCCGTCTGCCATGCTATACTATCGGGCTGTGATCACTCGGGAGGTGATCACGGGTATATAATTATACATATATACATGCTATACGGGTGGTGACTAAAGTCGGGTCGGCTCGTAGGAGTACCCGCGAGTGATTCCGATGTTGGGGGCTGAAGGGGCAGGTGGCTCCATCCCGGTAGAGGTGGGCCTGAGTTCCCGAAGGCCCCCGACTGTTACTTTGTGGCGGAGTGACAGGGCAGGTTGAGACCACCTAGGAGAGAGGTGGGCCTGGCCCTGGTCGGTGTCCGTGGTTATTTTAAAATAACACGCTTATCGAGATCTTGGTATTTGATCTGAGTCTGGCTACTGGCCTATACGCACTAACCCTCTACGCGGGGATAGTTATGGGCACTCGATGTCGTGGTATCAGCCAAAGCCTTCATGACGTCAGCGACTGAGCGGCGCGCGCCGGGTTGGACCGCGTAACACAACTTCCTTTGTAATGGAGGTTGCTAGGTCTGCTCTCCAGCCGCGTTCGCAATGTGCAGGTGTGCAAAGGGCGATGGGACCAGACCCCTGCGCCATAGGATTTAGACCGACGTGCTGACCTCTTTGTTGTGCCTAGGTAGGGCTGCGACGTGTTGATCTTTCGACGCCGGGCATGACCTAGAAAAGTGTGTCCAGACAAAGGGGATCAAGCGTGTTGCGAAATGTGGTGTACCTATGACGCCCCCGATTTAATCATACACTAATCATACACGCAAACGTGTACGATCAAGATCAGGGACTCACGGGAAGATATCACAACACAACTCTACAAATAAAATAAGTCATACAAGCATCATATTACAAGCCAGGGGCCTCGAGAGCTCGAAAACAAGAGCTCGATCATAGACGAGTCAGCGGAAGCAACAATATCTGAGTACAGACATAAGTTAAACACGTTGCCATAAGATGACTAGCACAAACTGGGATACAGATCGAAAGAGGCGCAGGCCTCCTGCCTGGGATCCTCCTAAACTACTCCTGGTCGCCGTCAGCGAGCAGCACGTAGTAGTAGGCACCTCCGGTGTAGTAGGAGTCGTCGTCGACGGTGGCGTCTCGATCCTGGGATCCAACATCTGGTTGCGACAACCAGGTAGAAGGGATAGAGGGAAAATAAGGAGAAGCAACCGTGAGTACTCATCCAAAGTACTCGCAAGCAAGGAGCTACACTACATATGTATGCATTGGTATCAACTGGAATAAGGCTATTATATGTGGACTGAACTGCAGAAAGCTGGAACAAGAGGGGGATAGCTAGTCCTTTCGAAGACTACGCTTCTGGTAACCTCCATCTTGCAGCATGTAGAAGAGAGTAGACGGAAGTCCTCCAAGTAGCATCGCATAGCATAACCCTAATCGATGATCCTCCCCTCGTCGCCCTATGAGAGAGCGATCACCGGTTGTATCTGGCACTTGGAAGGGTGTGTTTTATTAAGTATCTGGTTCTAGTTGTCATAAGGTCAAGGTACAACTCCAAGTCGTCCTGTTACCAAAGATCACAGCTATTCGAATAGATTAACTTCCCTGCAGGGGTGCACCACATTCCCCAACACGCTTGATCCCATTTGGCCGGACACACTTTCCTGGGTCATGCCCGGCCGCGGAAGATCAACACGTCGCAGCCCCACCTAGGCACAACAGAGAGGTCATCACACCGGTCTAAACCTAAGCGCACAGGGGTCTGGGCCCATCGCCCATAGCACACCTGCACGTTGCGAACGCGGCCGGAAGCAGATCTAGCCCCTTAATACAAGCGCGAGCTTACGATCCAATGCGGCGCGCGCCACTCAGTCACTGACGTCACGAAGGCTTCGGCTAATACCACGACGCCGGGATACCCATAACTACTCCCGCGTAGATGGTTAGTGCGTATAGAGAGGTCAGCACGCCGGTCTAAACCTAAGCGCACAGGGGTCTGGGCCCATCGCCCATAGCACACCTGCACGTTGCGAACGCGGCCGGAAGCAGATCTAGCCCCTTAATACAAGCGCGAGCTTACGATCCAATGCGGCGCGCGCCACTCAGTCACTGACGTCACGAAGGCTTCGGCTAATACCACGACGCCGGGATACCCCATAACTGTTCCCGCGTAGTGGTTAGTGCGTATAGGACCAAATGGCCAGACTCAGATCAAATACCCAGATCTCGTTAAGCGTGTTAAGTATCTGCGAACGCCGACCAGGGCCAGGCCCACCTCTCTCCTAGGTTGTCTCAACCTGCCCTATCGCTCCGCCACAAAGTAACAGTCGGGGGCCGTCGGGAACCCAGGCCCACCTCTACCGGGATGGAGCCACCTGCCCCTTCAGCCCCCATCTCCGAACAATATCACAGGTAATGTAACAGTGCAATGTATATAGCATGCCCGTGATCACCTCCCGAAGTGATCACGGCCCAGTAGTATAGCATGGCAGACGGACAAGAGTGTAGGGCCACTGATGGAACACTAGCATCCTATACTAAGCAGTAGGATAGCAGGTAAGGGTAACAACTGTAGCAACAATGACAGGCTATGCATCAGAATAGGATTAACGGAAAGCAGTAACATGCTACACTACTCTAATGCAAGCAGTATAGAGGAGAGTAGGCGATATCTGGTGATCAAGGGGGGGGGGCTTGCCTGGTTGCTCAGACAAGAAGGACGGGTTTAGTTAGTCTAAGACTACCTAATCAGGTTTAGTTAGTCTAACTAAATGATTAGGTTTATTAACTACAATTAATTAGGTTAACTAATTAAATTAATTAATTAAATTATTAATTAATTCTTTTTTTATATTTTTTTATCTTCTCTTTTTTTTGGCATGGGGCCCATATGTCATAGGCTCTGGGGGAGCCTAGCCGGCACTGGGCGAATGGGCGCATCGGGTGCTCAGCACCCGTTCGTTCGAGCGCATGCCAGTGCGGGCGGACCCGGCAGGGGGCCATTGCAGGGGGGCCGGTGGCCACGGCGAGGTGAGCAGCGGCGGCCTTCGGCGTCAACAGCAGGTTCGCAGCGGAGCAGGGGGAGTGCGTGGAACGCCGGCTGAAGGCGGGCGCGACGGTCGCACGCGCTGGCGGCGGCGTCGGGCGAGCACGGCCGTCCGCGCGCGGGCTTGGTGTAGGACTTGGCGGGGCCTGGCAGACGCGTGGGCGTGCGGTTGGGAACGCGCATGGGGCGGCCATGGAGTGAGCAGAACAAGGTAGGGGGCAGGCGGGCGCGTGCTGCGGCAAGGCTGGCGACGGCCGGCGCGTAGCTCGGGCGGCAGTAGCAGCGAGCACTGTGGGAGGCAGCGGGCGGACGGACGTAGCATGCAAGGTCGGGGTGCGGCAGGGGAGGACCGGGGCGGGGCCCGTGCATGAGGGTGCACGGCCGTGCGTGGCCGTGCCCGGGTGATGTAGCGACGAGCAGAGGGAGGAATGGGAGAAGACGGGCGGTGCTCACGTTCGTCGTGAGAAGGGGGCGGCGAGGCTCGATGGGGCCTTTGGGGAGGAGGACGGGGACGACCGGTGCATGGGAAGACGATGGCGCTGGCGGACCAGCGAGGTGCCCTCCGGCGATGGGGTCGGGGGGGGCCATGGATGGGGCGCGCGCGAAGCTCGGGGAAGACGACGCGGTGCACGAAGGAGAGGAAGGAGGCCGGGAGGTGCGGCGCCGGCGAGGTGGCATCGCGGAGGAGGATGGAGGCGCGAAGGGACGGCGACGGGCGTGACGGTCGGGGCACCGTTGGCGTCGGGGACGCGGTCGTGGCCCGATCCAGATCTGGATCGGGGGAGAGGGGATCGTGGTGGTGGGGAGGCGAGTGGTGGGGTAGTGGGCTAGGGTTACCGTGGTGCGGGGGTATAGGCAGGGGGTGGCCTGGGTCGGCCTGGCGACTGTGGCCAACTGGGCCACTTGGCCCATGGGAGAGAGGGGGGTATTTTCTTCTTTCATTTATTTTTGTTTTATTTTCCCTTTTTTTCTTGTCTCTGTTTTCTCTTACTTATTTAATAGTTTATAGTTTTACAAAAAGTGAACCCCACTCCTAAATTAGATTTGTAAAATCAACTATTCTCATAAAAAGTTTGGGACAAAACCAAAGTAACTTGTATTCTTTATTAAATAAAAAAGCATTTAAGTTATTGTTTCAGTTGTTGTTTTATTTATTTTAGTGCATTCAGATGCTTTTAAAATGTTGGTTTCTCCACCATTATTACAGGATTTATTTGGCACACACCGAACATTTTAGTTTTAATATTTGAAAACTTTTACTATTTGCCTGATTTTGAATTTGAATTTGAATCGGTTTGAACTAATGTGAGATTAACAACAGTAACCGCGATGGCGTGGCATCATTAGCAGAGGTTTACTGTAGCTTAATTATCCGGGCGTCACAATTCTCCTCTACTACAAGAAATCTCGTCCCGAGATTTAAGAGAGGGGTAAGGGGGAAGGTTCTGGTTACGAAATTCTAGCGAGTGTTCTCGGTCTTGGTTGCTCTTCTCGAAGAGGTAGATCCACTACATTGACATCTTCATTTCTCTGCTTCAGGTCATCATAGTGAAGTCGTCCTTTTCTTCGGGATCTCCATCGTTCTTACGAAAGAATAAAGGGTGGTTATTCCGAGAGAGCGGACCTCTACAAGGTTGACTACCTGGTCGATAACATCGGGGAAGGTGGTAGAAAGTAACTCTCGAATTGAAACTGAAGAAAATATCGAGAGCAAGGTACGAAGGTGCAATAAGAAGTTTCAAGTGGATAGGCAATCATTTGTTGGCTGATACGAAATGTGAAGGGGTTCAGAGCAATGGGAATAAGTATTGCACCTGATACCAGAATAGATCACTAGGCAGGTGGCCCGTGAATTACATACGAAGTCAAGCGTGGGGAATAAGTTTGACAACAGGGTGTACAGGAGAGTCAGGTTTCGATCCTGTGGAACTGTGGGTTATGGGCCCACCATGTGGTTAAAAGTAGGAAGGGCGGAGACGTCTTGCGTGATCATGCAAGCAAGGCATGTCAGGGGGTAGCCTGTCGATTAAGTCGGCAACAACGTCGATACCAAGGGCGAGGGACGAAGAGAACCATTTCCTGCTCGTTGAACGAGGCGGACCAATAGGCAAGGTTCCCGTCCATCGGTGGCTACCAGAATGTCATCCACAGTAGAAACAGGGTCTTACTGACATGGTTGTACACCAAGGTGTGCTACATAAGCAGAAGATTACTACTGCTTATATAATATAGATCACAAGAAGGGTTAAGAAAACCAATGGAAAGGGAAAAGTGTCCATCAGATTTAATCAGAACAATGGAAAGAAAATGTGTTTAAACACATATTTCAGGGGTATATCCTTCCCAAGAACAATCAGAGCATGATATCCATGAAAGGATATAATGTAAAAAATTCTTTACGCAGGGGAGAGAAATTGCATGACATTACCCATACAGCGGTGTTTGGATAATTGAGCAAGAAAACATTTAGCATTGGGCTTCAAATGTTTTTGTTGAAAATTGGAGTACCACAGACATGCTTAGAGATAGCATTGGCATGGTCTTCAAGCAAAGATCAGACTCTGGATACACGAAGGGATTCATCATTAAGACAAGGAGAGGATGAGGGGGTGGCTGATGGACTCAGTGATAATTCAACGAGGTATCCAAAAATGTGGATTTCCACAGTTATGTGAACAAGGAGATAACATTTGTCGGATCAAATGATATAATGATGTAAGCTCGAGAAAAACATACACAATTAAAAATTGGTTGAAAAGTGCACCCGAAATATGGGCTTATAGTAGCATGATCAATGTTAGAATGGTGGTTCAGCAACCGATAGGCTAAGAACGAATTATCGATCATTAACTCCAAAGCAATTGGGTTGCTAGAAGTGCAGAATCCAAACAACACCGTTCACTTGTGGGTACCCCAGTTGGGATCGACACAAGGACCAAGAAAGAATGGTGATGGTGAGAAGTATCATTATAGCAAGAATTCTTAATAGGTGGAGCAATCCTCACAACATTCTTGACATAAGAGAGGGTAATACTCCGTGGTAGAACATAACATAAGTTGGATAGCAAGGAACTCAAAGTACAACACAAAATAGGAACAAGTTTTGTGTCGGAGGGAATGCAATATTGTTGTCGATGATAACCCAATTCATCGAGGGCAAAGGATGCTATTTCTCATCAAGAATTCGATAGATATCTTGGAAGACCTCATAAGGTTGATGTTGTTCACGACACATTTGTCGAGAGATTTCAAGATGTAATCAATCAGCGATGATGTCAAATCAAACAAATGATGAAGTGGAAGGTTATTGTAACCATGGGTAGGACACAAACTTGAAATCAAGCTTGTTGTTCAAGGTGAACTGATATGACGAGGAAGATCGACGTAAGCTTAGCTCATCATCGAAAGTTGTGCTCCGAGATTAAGGAGCAGGTAGCACAGTTAAAATTTAGCACGATAATGATATAGCCGATCAGGCTGGGAATGACTTGAAGGATTATTAAACTCATAAGCAATGAAGATTACTTAGAGTTATCGAACCAGAGTGCGGAATCGGTTCACTTACCGGTGTTCTTGAGCGATTAACAACGCAGAACCCATGAAAAAGTGGAATCAGTGGGAAATAATAGCTGATGGAGACTCATAAGATGCAACACAGTTCTTAGATATACTCGCGATACCAGAGGGTAATACTCGACTGTAGATCAAGGTAGAGGTTGGACTGGTGTATTGACTTACAAAAGACAAGTGCTTAAACTTGTCCGAGAAATGGGATCAAGAAGAAAATATGGTCGGAACCTTGTTCACAAAAGACCAATTCACAGATACCAGATGATAGTTATCAAGGAATAGTTATTATTACAAGAAGCTTCTATGATAGGATCTACATCGTGTCCATGGGCATGAACACAAAGTTCAAGGTCGACTCCCACTTCTTTAATGCATAACCTTTCATTCACTTCTCGCCTTCAACGAAGTTGTGGTGTTGAAATTTTATCTGACATAACACCAGTAGAGTATGACCCATAGTAGTTTCCGGGTTCACACAGATTAGAAAAAAAAAGCATATGTCCAACCCATCGAGGTATCTTAGGAACATATACCACAATTTTTTAGAAGTAATTAACACAAGCTCGAAAGTAGAGCATTGTTCAAAAGCAGATGATACAATTTACCAAAGGCATTATATACCCATGGAAAGGCTCACAAGGTTATTCAATATGAAGCACACTGTCGGATAAAATCCAACAAAGGAACCGATGGTCCACAAGGGATATGATGTGAACATCGGTACTCAACCAGAGGAAGAAGAATGCAAGTAGATCTGATTATAGAAACAACTGACTAATTCAAAGTTCACATGCAAAAGAATTATGATTTCCAAATCAAGGGATCAGAAGCAACGCTCTGATCAAGGATGGATAAGTTGAGTAGGCTTAGGGGTACAATCGATGGCAATTTGATTGGTCGAGATCCATCTCATGTACAAATTGACACTGAGTCGGAAGGATGAATTCAAGGATTCGACTGAGGAATGCGAGCATTCGCATCTTATTGAACCAATGGACTCAAAAGGGTAGTGACAAAGGTTGCCAATAAGATTACTAGACTTATGGGATTAACCAAAATGTAAGCAAGCAAGAATTTCAAGAGCAATAGGCTCCTGAGGATTTTTGGAAGATCGAATGGTATTTCGAAGATTGATGACATACATGAATCAACTGGGGATGAGTGGATACTCGGTAAGTGTGAGAAATTATCCGTAGGGATATTCATGTGTCAAGAACTGCAAGGCAGTGAGCTCAAAGGATTATCGAAACAACGACGAGTGTTTCGGGGTATCTTGTAATAACAAGACCATCTGGGGATGAATGTAAGAATAACAACTGTAAGTAGTTATCCTTAAGGGTTTACGGTGGAAGGGGAATTGCAAGAGGGATGGCACAAAGTATCGAGGGAACATCCGAGAGTATTGTCAGAATCTTTCGTTGAAGCAGTCGATCATCCGTATTAAAGGGCTCTCCGGCAGGAAGTGGTAACGAGAACCTAGAGTTGGATTTTAGCAAAATCATTTAACCCGAATAGAAGAGATGTCAGAGCCCCAGAGTATAGGTCAAGGAGTAAAAGATCCTACTACCACCCGATGGCGACGTGTGCCCGTAAGACACACATCCAAGTTAGTAAAAGTTTTGCAATGCCTAGACTCAACTTCGGCCAAGGAGTTGGAAAGGGGGATTCCTACAGGCAGTCGGCTCTGATACCAACTTGTGATGCCCCCGATTTAATCGTACACTAATCATACACGCAAACGTGTACGATCAAGATCAGGGACTCACGGGAAGATATCACAACACAACTCTACAAATAAAATAAGTCATACAAGCATCATATTACAAGCCAGGGGCCTCGAGAGCTCGAACACAAGAGCTCGATCATAGACGAGTCAGCGGAAGCAACAATATCTGAGTACAGACATAAGTTAAACACGTTGCCATAAGATGGCTAGCACAAACTGGGATACAGATCGAAAGAGGCGCAGGCCTCCTGCCTGGGATCCTCCTAAACTACTCCTGGTCGCCGTCAGCGAGCAGCACGTAGTAGTAGGCACCTCCGGTGTAGTAGGAGTCGTCGTCGACGGTGGCGTCTGGATCCTGGGCTCCAACATCTGGTTGCGACAACCAGGTAGAAGGGATAGAGGGGAAAGAAGGAGAAGCAACCGTGAGTACTCATCCAAAGTACTCGCAAGCAAGGAGCAACACTACATATGTATGCATTGGTATCAACTGGAATAAGGCTATTATATGTGGACTGAACTGCAGAAAGCCGGAATAAGAGGGGGATAGCTAGTCCTTTCGAAGACTACGCTTCTGGTAACCTCCATCATGCAGCATGTAGAAGAGAGTAGACGGAAGTCCTCCAAGTAGCATCGCATAGCATAACCCTAACCGATGATCCTCCCCTCGTCGCCCTGTGAGAGAGCGATCACCGGTTGTATCTGGCACTTGGAAGGGTGTGTTTTATTAAGTATCTGTTCTAGTTGTCATAAGGTCAAGGTACAACTCCAAGTCGTCCTGTTACCGAAGATCACGGCTATTCGAATAGATTAACTTCCCTGCAGGGGTGCACCACATACCCCAACACGCTTGATCCCATTTGGCCGGACACACTTTCCTGGGTCATGCCCGGCCGCGGAAGATCAACACGTCGCAGCCCCACCTAGGCACAACAGAGAGGTCAGCACGCCGGTCTAAACCTAAGCGCACAGGGGTCTGGGCCCATCGCCCATAGCACACCTGCACGTTGCGAACTCGGCCGGAAGCAGATCTAGCCCCTTAATACAAGCGCGAGCTTACGATCCAATGCGGCGCGCGCCACTCAGTCGCTGACGTCACGAAGGCTTCGGCTGATACCACGACGCCGGGATACCCATAACTACTCCCGCGTAGATGGTTAGTGCGTATAGAGAGGTCAGCACGCCGGTCTAAACCTAAGCACAGGGGTCTGGGCCCATCGCCCATAGCACACCTGCACGTTGCGAACGCGGCCGGAAGCAGATCTAGCCCCCTTAATACAAGCGCGAGCTTACGATCCAATGCGGCGCGCGCCACTCAGTCGCTGACGTCACGAAGGCTTCGGCTGATACCACGACGCCGGGATACCCATAACTACTCCCGCGTAGATGGTTAGTGCGTATAGACCAAATGGCCAGACTCAGATCAAATACCCAGATCTCGTTAAGCGTGTTAAGTATCTGCGAACGCCGACCAGGGCCAGGCCCACCTCTCTCCTAGGTGGTCTCAACCTGCCCTGTCGCTCCGCCACAAAGTAACAGTCGGGGGCCGTCGGGAACCCAGGCCCACCTCTACCGGGATGGAGCCACATGCCCCTTCAGCCCCCATCTCCGAACAGTATCATAAGTAATGTAACAGTGCAATGTATATAGCATGCCCGTGATCACCTCCCGAAGTGTTCACGGCCCAGTAGTATAGCATGGCAGGACGGACAAGAAGTGTAAGGGCCACTGTGGAACACTAGCAATCCTATACTAAGCAGTAGGATACAGGTAAGGGTAACAACTGTAGAAACAATGACCAGGCTATGCATCAGAATAGGATTAACGGAAAGCAGTAACATGCTACAACTACTCTATGCAGCAGTAATAGAGGAGAGTAGGCGTATCTAGTGATCAAGGGGGGGGGGGCTTGCCTGGTTGCTCAGACAAGAAGGAGGGGTCGTCGGTGACTTAGTCGACCACAGGGACATCAGCATCGTCACGGGGTCTACCGAAGAGAAGAGGGGTGAGAAACAGTAAATACATAGCAAGCAAGTGCATAACAGGACAATAGGCAGAGCTAGACATGTTCTAACGCGGTATGAGGTGATACCGGTGAAGGGGGGAAACATCCGGGAAAATATCCCCGGTGTTTCGCGTTTTCGGACAGATGAATCAGAGGGAAAATGTTGCGTGTTCGCTATGCTAGGGATGCGTGGCGGACGAATGGGCTGCATATCCGAATTCGTCTCGTCGTTCTGAGCAACTTTCATGTACAAAGTATTTTCAGCCGAGTTAAGGATTATTTTATATTAATTTTCAAAGTTTTAATTCATTTTTAGAATTAACAGAAATAATTTAACTAGGAAATGCCATTATGACATCAGCTTGACATCAGGAGGATGTCAGCAGTCAACAGTCAGTTGACTTGGTCAAACTGACACGTGGGTCCCGGTTGTCATTGTCTAAGACTACCTAATCAGGTTTAGTTAGTCTAACTAAAATGATTAGGTTTATTAACTACAATTAATTAGGTTAACTAATTAAATTAATTAATTAATTCTTTTTTAATATTTTTTTATCTTCTCTTTTTTTGGCATGGGGCCCATATGTCATAGGCTCTAGGGGAGCCTAGCGGGCACTGGGCGAATGGGCGCATCGGGTGCCCAGCACCCGTTCATTCGGGCGCACGCTAGTGCTGGAGGACCCGTTAGGGGGGCGTTGCAGGGGGGCCGGTGGCCACGGCGAGGTGAGCAGCGGCGGCCTTCGGCGTCAACAGCAGGTTCGCAGCGGAGCAGGGGGAGTGCGTGGAACGCCGGCTGAAGGCGGGCGCGACGGTCGCACGCGCTGGCGGCGGCGTCGGGCGAGCACGGCCGTCCGCACGCGGGCGTGGTGTAGGACTTGGCCGGGGCCTGGCAGACGCGTGGGCGTGCGGTTGGGAACGCGCACGGGGCGGCCATGGAGTGAGCAGAACAAGGTAGGGGGCAGGCGGGCACGTGCTGCGGCAAGGCTGGCGACGGCCGGCGCGTAGCTCGGGCGGCAGTAGCAGCGAGCACTATGGGAGGCAGCGGGCGGACGGACGCAGCATGCAAGGTCGGGGTGCGGCAGGGGAGGACCGGGGCGGGGCCCGTGCATGAGGGTGCACGGCCGTGCGTGGCCGTGCCCGGGTGATGTAGCGACGAGCAGAGGGAGGAATGGGGGAAGACGGGCGGTGCTCACGTTCGTCGTGAGAAGGGGGCAGGGAGGCTCGATGGGGCCTTTGGGGAGGAGGACGGGGACGACCGGCGCAGGGGAAGACGATGGCGCTGGCGGACCAGCGAGGTGGCCTCCGGCGATGGGGTCGGGGCGGCCATGGATGGGGCGCGCGCGAAGCTCGGGGAAGACGACGCGGTGCACGAAGGAGAGGAAGGAGGCCGGGAGGTGCGGCACCGGCGAGGTGGCATCGCGGAGGAGGATGGAGGCGCGAAGGGACGGCGACGGGCGTGACGGTCAGGGAACCGTTGGCGTCGGGGACACGGTCGTGGCCCGATCCAGATCTGGATCGGGGGAGAGGGGATCGTGGGGGTGGGGGGCGAGTGGTGGGGTAGTGGGCTAGGGTTACCTGGGTGCGGGGGTATAGGCAGGGGGTGGCCTGGGTCGGCCTGGCGACTGTGGCCAACTGGGCCACTTGGCCCATGGGAGAGAGGGGGGTATTTTCTTCTTTCATTTATTTTTGTTTTATTTTCCTTTTTTTTTCTTGTCTCTGTTTTCTCTTACTTATTTAATAGTTTATAGTTTTACAAAAAGTGAACCCCACTCCTAAATTAGATTTGTAAAATCAACTATTCTCATAAAAAGTTTGGGACAAAACCAAAGTACCTTGTATTCTTTATTAAATAAAAAAGCATTTAAGTTATTGTTTCAGTTGTTGTTTTATTTATTTTAGTGCATTCAGATGCTTTTAAAATGTTGGTTTCTCCACCATTATTACAGGATTTATTTGGCACACACCGAACGTTTTAGTTTTAATATTTGAAAACTTTTACTATTTGCCTGATTTTGAATTTGAATTTGAATCGGTTTGAACTAACGTGAGATTAACAACAGTAACCGCGATGGCGTGGCATCATTAGCAGAGGTTTACTGTAGCTTAATTATCCGGGCGTCACAGTACCCCTGTAGGGAAGTTGATCTATTCGAATAGCCGTGTCCCTCGGTAAAAGGACGAGCCGGAGTTGTACCTTGACCTTATGACAACTAGAACCGAATACTTAATAAAATACACCCTTCCAAGTGCTAGATACAACCGGTGATCGCTCTCTCACAGGGCGATGAAGGGAGGATCATCGGTTAGGATTATGCTATGCGATGATACTTGGTGAACTTACCATCTACTCTCTTCTACATGCTGCAAGATGGAGGTTGCTAGAAGCGTAGTTTTCCATAGGACTAGCTATCCCCCTCTTATTCTGGCATTCTGCAGTTCAGTCCACATATGATACCCTCCCCCTTTTCCTTTTGATACCAATGCATACATATGTAGTGTAGCTCCTTGCTTGCGAGTACTTTGGATGAGTACTCACGGTTGCTTTGCTCCCCCTTTTCCCCCTTTCTATACTCGATTGCTGCGACCAGACGATGGATTCCAGGAGCTAGACGCCACTGTCGATGACGACTCCTACTACACTGGAGCTGCCTACTACTACGTGCAGCCCGCTAACGACGACCAGGAGTAGTTTAGGAGGATCCCAGGTAGGAGGCCTGCGCCTCTTTCGATATGTACCCCAGTTTGTGCTAGCCTTATTAAGGCAAACTTGTTTAACTTATGTCTGTACTCAGATATTGTTGCTTCCGCTGACTCATCTATGATCGAGCTCTTGTATTCGAGCCTTCGAGGCCCCTGGCTTGTAATATGATGCTTGTATGACTTATTTTATTTGTAGAGTTGTGTTGTGATATCTTCCCGTGAGTCCCTGATCTTAATCGTACACGTTTGCGTGTATGATTAGTGTACGGTCAAATCGGGGGCGTCACAAGTTGGTATCAGAGCCGACTGCCTGTAGGAATCCCCCTTCCACACTCCTTGGCCGAAGTCGAGTCTAGACATTGCAAAACTTTTACTAACATGGTTGTGCGGCTTATGGGTCCACGTCGCCATTGGGTGGAATTAGCATCTTTTATTCCTCGACCTATACTCTAGGACTCTAATATCTCTTCTATTCTGGTCAAATGATTTTATTAACTACATTAGGTTCTTGTAACGACTTTCCTCGGAGAGGCCCTTCATTCCAGATGGTTGCCTGCTTCACCAGAAGAGTTCGAAGATATTCTCTAATCTACTCCCGAGAGCTTGTGCTCATTGTGTTTGCAATTCCCTTCCACCGCCAAACCCTATAGATAACTACATGCACTTGGCATTCTTACCTTAGTCCCCAGTTGCTCTTATTATTACGAGATACCCCGAAATACTCGTTGTTGTTCCGAGAATCCTTGTGCCTACTGCCTTGCAGTTCCTTGTCACCTGAATACACCTATAAATTAATCCTCACACACACCGAGGATTTGTTTCTCCCCGGTTGTTCATATGTTTCACCAAAGTCTTCGAAATACTATTTGATCTTCCGAAAATCCTCAGTAGCCTATTGCTCTTGAAATTCTGGCTTGCTTGCATTATGGTTAATCCCATAAGTATAGTAATCTTATTGGTAGCATTTGTCACTATCATTTTGAGTCCATTGATTCAATATGTGCGAATGCTCGCAATCCTCAATTAGATCCTAGAATTCATCCTTTCGGCTCAGACGTCATTTTAAGCATGAGCTGGATTCCATCCAATCAAATTGCCATCGGTTGTACCCCTAAGGCTATTCAACTTATCCATCCCTGATCAGATCATTGCTTCTGATCCCTTGTCTTCGAATTGATAATTCCTTTGCATTTGAGCCTTGAATTAGTCAGTTGTTTCTAAAGTCTTATCTCCTTGCATTCTTTCTTCTTCTGGTTGAGTAACGATGCTCACATCAGATCCCTTATGGACCACCAGATCCTTTATTGGATTTTATCTGACAACGTCCTTCATATTCAATAACCTTGTGAGCCTTCCCTCAGATACATAATGCCTTTGGTAAATTGTATCTTCTGCTTTCTCAACCTTGCTCTGCTCTCGAGCTGGTGATGATGTCCCGATGGGTTGAACCTATACCTTCTATAAAACCATGTGAACCCAAAAGTTTTCACGAGTCATACTCTACTGTTGTTATGTCAGATAAAATTTCAACACAACTTTGTTGAAGGCGATAAGTGAATGAAAGGTTATGCATTAGAGAAGTGGGAGTCGACCTTGAACTTTGTGTTCATGCCTATGGACACGATGTAGGTCCTATCATGGAAGCTTCTTGTAATAATAACTATTTCCTTGATAAGTATCATCTGGTATTTGTGAATTGACCCTTTTGAACAGTGGATCTGACCATGATTGTTCTCCTCTGATTCTATTTCTCGGACAAGTTAAAGTACTTGTCTCCTACAGATCGGTACGCCTGCCCAACCTCTATTTTGTTCTACCTTCAAGTATTACCCCCTGGTATCTCGAGGATATCAACCCATTGCACTTCATCTGATGAGTTTCTGATGAAGTAGTACATTTCCCCGTCATAATCACTCCACGGGTTCGGGGTTGTCGTCAATTGAGAATGTTGATTAGTGAATCGAATCTGCACTACCTTCTAGTACTTTGTTGTTGATGAGTTTAATACTCCATCACGTCATTCCTAGCCTGATCGGCTATATTCATTATTGTGCTAAATGTTAACTGTGCTACATGGTCCTTATTTTGGGAGCCCAACTTTCGATGAGGAGCTAAACTTACGTCGATCTTCCTCGTCATACCATTTCGCCTTGAACAGCAAACTTGATTTCGAGTTTGTGTCATACCCTTGGTTCCAATAACTTTTCGCTTCACCATTCTTTAGACTTGATGTCATTGTCAATCGATTACATCTTCAAGAAACCTCTCGACAAGTGTGTCGTGATCATTGTCAACATTTTAACTTCTTCCGAGATATCAATTGAATTCATGATGAGAAATTCCATGCTTGCCCTCAATGATTTGTGTTGTCATCGACCACTTTATTGCCTTCCCTCGAACACAAACTTGTTCGTGTTCTGGGTTATACCTTGAGTTCCTTGCTATCCAACATTGTTCTTCTTTAGCTTGGAGTATTACCATCTTTCATGACAAGAAGGTTGTGAGAATTTCACCACCTCTTAAGAATTCTTGATATCGTAATACTTCTCGCCATCTCCGTTCATATCTTGGTCCCCGTGTTGTTTCTAACTGGAAAACCGACAATTGAATTATGATGTGCGACAACAAAACTTCTAGCAACCCTATTATTTTGAAGTTAATGGTCGATAGATCCATTCTAAGTCTATTTCTTATTGAACCATCATTCGAACATTGATGGTGCTACTTAGTCCAGATTTCCGGGTGCACCTTTCCATCATTGTTCATTTGTGAATGTTTTCATCGAACATACATCATTATATCATTTGATTTGACTAATGTTATCTCCTTGTTGACATAATTGTGGAAATCCTTCTTGTCAGAGATCTCGATGAATTGTCGCTGAGTCCCTCAACCACCTCCTCATCCTCTCCTTGGTTTAATGATGAGCTTTTGTTTCGGAACTCGCTTCCATAGTTCATTTCCCAAGAATCTTACAATGTCACCTCATCAATTTGTGTTCCACCTTTTTCTTCTCAGGCATCCTGAGTCTGAGGTATCCTGACACCAATCATATCTGAATCTCGGTCAGATATGATGGTTCGGACATATTTCCAAGAGTTATAACATTGGTCCTTATATATCGGTAAGGTGATGTCATGCCTAGCACACCTGGCTGGAGGACCTATTGTTATCATTTTCCTATTTAGCAAGGTTAACCATTCTCCCATGAGGAAATCGTATGACTTATTCTATATGTTGTTCATGATGAATCCTTTGTGTATCCAAGTTTGATCCTTGCTTGAAGACCATGTCAATGCTATCTTGAAGCATGTCTGTAGTACTCCGATCTTCAATAGGAATATTTGAAGCACAATGCTAAACTTTTCTTTATCAAATATCCTAACACCGTTCTAGGGGTAATGTCATGAAATTCCCCTCCCATTACCTAAATGGTTTTCTACTTCTATCCTGACATGGATATCATACTCTGCTTGTCCTTGGGAAGGATATACCCCCAAAATATGTGTGTATACACATTTTCCTTTCCATTGTTCTGTTTAAACCTGATAATCACTTTTCCTTTCCATTTGTTTGTTTAAACCTTCTTGTGATCTATATTATATAAGCAGTAATATTTCCCTGCTTATGTAAACACCTCGATGTACCACTCTATTAGTAAGACCCTGTTACTTTTGTTGATGACATTCCAGTAACCACCGATGGACGAGACCTTTGCCTATTGGTCCGCCTCGTTCAACGAGCAGGAAAATGGTTCTCTTCCTCTCTCGCCCATGGTACCAATGGTGTTACCAACATAACTGATAGGATATCCTCTGACATGCCTTGCTTACATGATCGTGCAAGACGTCATCTCCCTTCAAACTTTTAACCCACATGGTGGGCCCATAACCCACAGTTCCACATGATCGAAACCTGACTCTCCTATACACCCCGTTGCCAAAGTTATTCCTTGTGCTTGGCTTCAGATGTAAATCATGAGCCACCTCCCTAGAGACGATCTACTCTAGTACCAAACACAATTTTTATTTCTGTTGCTCTAAAACCCTTCCACATTCTGATTAGGCATCAAATGATTGCCTACTCGCTCGAAACTTCCCAGGATACCTCCTTACTTTGCTCTCGATATTTTCTTAAGTTTCAATTCGAGAGTTACTTCCGCCACCTTCCCCGATACTATCAACCAGATAGTCAACTTTAGAAGGTCCGTTCTCCCGAAATACCCACCCCTTTATTCTTTCGTAAGTATGATGGAGTTCTCGAAGGAAGATGCCGACTTCATCATGATGACCTAAAGCAGGGAAATGAAGACATCAACGTAATGGAACGACCTCTTTGAGAAGAGCAACCAAGACTGAGAAGACTCGATAGAATTTCGTAACCAAGTATTTCCCCCTTACTCCACCTCTTAAATCGCGGGACGAGATTTCTTGTAGTGGAGGAGATTTGTAACACCCCAAGAATCTTGCTATAGTAAACTCCTGCTAATGGTGTCATGTCATCATGTTTTATTTAAAACCAAATTGAACCTTGATAAAAGCAAAGTCCATTTAAAATTCAAATAACAAGTCAAATTCATATTTCTTCAAACCATCAAATAAAAATGTTCGATGAGTTGCAAATATTTGCTAAGTAATTAACATATAGGAAAAAACATAAAATGATTTTTTTTAATTGCCCCTAAAAATATTTTAGTGGATCAGCAGGATTAAATACACACTTTTAAATTCAAATACAAAATTTGACTCACTCCCTTTGACTCCAAACTTTGTGTGTGGCTCCAGTATATTGCCCTATATTTTTGGGGATAGGTTTCACATTTTACCAGAAACTTTTACTAGCCAAACAATTTGCAAAACAATGGAAAAGTTACCAAGCAGTAAAATAAATAAATGAAAGAAAGGTAAACTAGAAAAGCCTGTATGTTGGGCTGGACACTAGAGGCACAATGTGGCCTAGCCCAACAGGGACATCGTTCCCTTCCGACGTGGCCATGGCATGGCGGCCATCCGACGGCGCCATGGCCATGGATGCCCTCCATGTCACTCCCCTCTAGCTTATAAACGCATCTCTGAGAAACCCTAGCTGGTCCTCGCCCACTTCTCCCTCTTTCCCCATCGCCCCCTCCTCATCTAGTCGAAAACAAGCTTGGAAGCTCGCGCGGTGACCGCTAGCGTCGTCGCCATTGCCGCGGCCACCGTCGTGGGAGGAGATGTCCAGCAGCACCGCCACCCTCTACCTCGCCCCCCGGCACCATATCGAGTAGGGGCGCCACATAGCCATCGCCATCACCGGTCTTCTACGCCATAATCGCCACATCTCGCCGCCGTCCCGCAGGCTCCGGCCCTCCCTAAACCTCCCCGCGACCGCTATGAGACCCGAAGTGAGCTCCTCTTCTGAATCCCCCTTCCCCCAATCGATCTGTCGCCGTTGGACCGCCATGGCCGGCGCTCGAGCCCGCGCCCGCGCACCCTCACGCTCACCATGCCACGGTCCACGCTCCCGCGCACCCCTGGCCGCGCCTGGCACGCCCCTGCCCGCACTCGCATGCGCGCGCGCGCCCGCGTGTGGCCTCGTCGCCGCCTGCCGCTACTTGCTGTTGCATTGCTCCTGCTGCCCAGTGCCGCGCTTCGGCTCGCTGATGCTCATGTTGCTGCTCTGTTGCTGCCTTCCCCTGCTGCTCGCTAGCTGCTGCTGCTTTGCACTTCCCTTGCTATGCGCTGCTGCCGCTGTGTACGACTACTGCCGCTACGTATTTCGGCTACTATCACTCTTGGGCATGGCCGCCCAGGCCCTTGTACATGGTCGTGTGACTAGGTGCTGCTGTGCGTGTGTATGCACAACCAAGTGCACGCATGGGTTCTGACACATGGACCCAATCCAATTAATTAGTTCTAATACAATTTAGTTTAGGTTGGATTATTGTTTAGCTAGCCTGATGTATCCATGACACGTTGGCCACACATTGTTAATTAACTCAATTTAGTTGACCTAATAGAACCTGCGTCAATGACACCTGGGTCCCACCGTTCACTATTCACAAGTTGACTAGTTAGCGTTGACTGTTGACTGGATAGTCAACATGCCCGACTGCCAGCCTCACATGCAAACAGCTCGGTACACTTCTTGGTACCCATAGTATTTTACCCTCTTTTTCGAAATAATAGTAAATCCAGAAAATTGTTAAAACTTTGAAAATTCATATAAATTCAACCCTAGCTCCGATGAAAATAATTTATATATGGAAGTTGTTCAAAAAATCCGACGAATCCGGATACGCAGCCCGTTCGTCCGCTACGCATCACTAGCATAGCAAAGATGCAACTTCCCCCCTCCGGTTCATCTGTCCGAAAAGGCGAAACACCGGGAATACTTTCCCGAATGTTTTCCCCCTTCACCGGTACCACCTCGTACCGCGTTAGGGCACACATAACATCACGCTTTGTCATGTCATGCATCGTCATGCATTTGTTTGCATTATATTTATTGTTTCTTCCCCCTCTTCTCTCGCTAGACAGCGAGACCGATGCCGCTGCTACCCAGTACGACTACGATGTTGACGACCCCTCTCTCTTGCCAGAGCAACCAGGCAAGCCCCCCTGATCACAAGATATCGCCTACTCTTCTCTATACTGCTTGCATTAGAGTAGTGTAGCATGTTACTGCTTTCCGTTAATCCTATTCTGATGCATAGCCTGTCCTTACTACTATTGTTGTTACCTTTACCTACAATCCTAATGCTTAGTATAGGATGCTAGTTTATCATCAGTGGCCCTACATTCTTGTCTGTCTACCATGCTATACTATCGGGTACTATCGGGTCGTGATCACTCGGGAGGTGATCACGGGTATATAATTATACATATATACATGTGATACAGGTGGTGACTAAAGTCGGGTCGGCTCGTAGGAGTACCCGCGAGTGATTCCGATGTTGGGGGCTGAAGGGGCAGGTGGCTCCATCCCGGTAGAGGTGGGCCTGAGTTCCCGAAGGCCCCCGACTGTTACTTTGTGGCGGAGCGACAGGGCAGGTTGAGACCACCTAGGAGAGAGGTGGGCCTGGCTCTGGTCGGCGTCCGTGGTTATTTTAAAATAACACGCTTATCGAGATCTTGGTATTTGATCTAAGTCTGGCTACTGGCCTATACGCACTAACCATCTACGCGGGGACAGTTATGGGCACTCGACGTCGTGGTATCAGCCAAAGCCTTCATGACGTCAGCGACTGAGCGGCGCGCGCCGGGTTGGACCGCGTAACACAACTTCCTTTGTAATGGAGGTTGCTAGGTCTGCTCTCCGGCCGCGTTCGCAATGTGCAGGTGTGGAAAGGGCGATGGGCCCAGACCCCTGCGCCATAGGATTTAGACCGGCGTGCTGACCTCTCTGTTGTGCCTTGGTAGGGGTGTGACGTGTTGATCTTCCGAGGCCGGGCATGACCCAGAAATGTGTGTCTGGACAAAGGGGATCAAGCGTGTTCGGAAATGTGGTGTACCCCTGCAGGGAAGTTGATCTATTCGAATAGCCGTGTCCCTTGGTAAAAGGACGAGCCGGAGTTGTACCTTGACCTTATGACAACTAGAACTGGATATTTAATAAAACACACCCTTCCAAGTGCCAGATACAACCGGTGATCGCTCTCTCACAGGGCGATGAAGGGAGGATCATCGGTTAGGATTATGCTATGCGATGATACTTGGTGAACTTACCATCTACTCTCTTCTACATGCTGCAAGATGGAGGTTGCCAGAAGCGTAGTCTTCGATAGGACTAGCTATCCCCCTCTTATTCTGGCATTCTGCAGTTCAGTCCACATATGATACCCCCCCTTTTCCTTTTGATACCAATGCATACATATGTAGTGTAGCTCCTTGCTTGCGAGTACTTTGGATGAGTACTCACGGTTGCTTTGCTCCCCCTTTTCCCCCTTTCTATACCTGATTGCTGTGACCAGACGATGGAGTCCAGGAGCTAGACGCCACTGTTGATGACGACTCCTACTACACTGGAGGTGCCTACTACTACGTGCAGCCCGCTGACGACGACCAGGAGTTGTTTAGGAGGATCCCAGGCAGGAGGCCTGCGCCTCTTTCGATCTGTACCCCAGTTTGTTCTAGCCTTCTTAAGGCAAACTTGTTTAACTTATGTCTGTACTCGAATATTGTTGCTTCCGCTAACTCGTCTATGATCGAGCTCTTGTATTCGAGCCTTCGAGGCCCCTGGCTTGTAATATGATGCTTGTACGACTTATTTTATTTGTAGAGTTGTGTTGTGATATCTTCTCGTGAGTCCCTGATCTTAAGCGCACACGTTTGCGTGTATGATTAGTGTACGGTCAAATCAGGGGCGTCACATGCCTCCTGCAGAGCGCGCCAAAATAGAGGCGGAGAAGAAGGCCGAGGAAGAGAAGCGCCCCACGGAACAAGCTACCTGGCAAGGCTATGTCACATCCGAGAGAGTCGGGCAATTGGCTCTTTGGAAGAAGGTTCGTGTGAGGGCCATGAGTGTGGCGGAGGACGCCCGTGCCGAAGTCCTGAGTGCAGTCGGGCCCAAGCGCCTCATCTATGCTTGGCGGTACGTGGACATGGTGCATGCTTCCAGCAAGGAGGAGTACGTGTTGGCGCCGGATCACCACACCGGAGAGATCACGCTCGCCCGCCGGCAAGCCGCCAATCAGCACCCCACGAGTTGCGAGGCTGAGGAAGAGGCATTGTGCCGGCGCACTGGGAAACGGCCGCGCACCAGGGCACTCGTGGCGTGCTGCAAGCGCTCCTGCGAGCGTCGTGGCTTTTAGTAGGAGTATAATTTTTGTTTCGTAAGGCGATCTCATTAGTTTTGGGACGCAAATGATAAATCCCGAACGTTCATGAATTATTAGCGTCCTTAATTAAGTATGTAAAAGGGAAAGTATGGAAACCTTGTGTATTCGTACGCATTTTGTAAGTATGTGCATATAGCACAAACTTTACTATATACTATCGCACTGCACGTCTCTTGATACGTCTCCAACGTATCTATAATTTTTGATTGCTCCATGCTATATTATCTACTGTTTTGGACATTATTGGGCTTTATTATCCACTTTTATATTATTTTTGGGACTAACCTATTAACTGGAGGCCCAGCACAGAATTGCTGTTTTCTTTTGCCTATTTTAGGGTTTTGAAGAAAAGGAATATCAAACATAGTCAAAACGAAATGAAACCTTCGGGAACGTGATTTTCTCAACGAACAAGACCTAGGAGACTTGGACCCTGTGTCAAGACACAAAAGAGGAGGCCACGAGGTAGGGGGTGCACCCTCCACCCTCGTGGGCCACCGACGTACACCTTCCTCCTATATATACCTACGTACCCCCAAACGATCAGATACGGAGCCAAAACCCTAATTCCACCGCCGTAACTTTCTGTATCCACGAGATACCATCTTGGGGCCTATTCCGGAGCTCCACCTGAGGAGGCATCGATCACGGAGGGCTTCTACACCAACACCATAGCCCCACCGATGAAGTGTGAGTAGTTCACCTCGGACCTACGGGTCCATAGTTAGTAGCTAGATGGCTTCTTCTCTCTTTTTGGATCTCAATACAATGTTCTCCCCCTCTCTTGTGGAGAACTATTCGATGTAATCTTGATTTTGCGGTGTGTTTGTTGAGACCGATGAATTGTGGGTTTATGATCAAGATTATCTATGAACAATATTTGAATCTTCTCTGAATTCTTTTATTTATGATTGGTTATCTTTGCAAGTCTCTTCGAATTATCAGTTTGGTTTGGCCTACTAGATTGATCTTTCTTGCAATGGGAGAAGTGCTTAGCTTTTGATTCAATCTTGCGGTGTCCTTTCCCAGTGACAGTAGGGGCAGCAAGGCACGTATTGTATTGTTGCCATCGAGGATAACAAGATGGGGTTTTCATCATATTGCATGAGTTTATCCCTCTACATCATGTCATCTTGCTTAAGGCGTTACTCTGTTTTTAACTTAATACTCTAGATGCATGCTGGATAGCGGTCGATGAGTGGAGTAATAGTAGTAGATGCAGGCAGGAGTCGGTCTACTTGTCTCGGACCTGATGCCTATATACATGATCATGCCTAGATATTCTCATAACTATGCTCAATTCTGTCAATTGCTCAACAGTAATTTGTTCACCCACCGTAGCATACATATGCTCTCGAGAGAAGCCACTAGTGAAACCTATGGCCCATGGGTCTATCTTCATCATATTAATATCCTACTACTTAGTTATTTCCTTTGCTTTTACTTTACTTTGCATCTTTATCACAAAAATACCAAAAATATTATCTTATCATATCTATCAGATCTCACTCTCGTAAGTGGCCGTGTAGGGATTGACAACCCCTTATCGCGTTGGTTGCGAGGATTTATTTGTTTTGTGCAGGTGCGACGGACTCGCGCGTAGCCTCCTACTGGATTGATACCTTGGTTCTCAAAAACTGAGGGAAATACTTACGCTACTTTGCTGCATCATCCATTCCTCTTCGTGGAAAACCAACACAGTGCTCAAGAGGTAGCAAGAAGGATTTCTGGCGCCGTTGCCGGGGAGGTCTACGCAAAAGTCAATATACCAAGTACCCATCACATACCCTTATCTCCCGCGTTACATTATTTGCCATTTGCCTCTCGTTTTCCTCTCCCCCGCTGCACCCTTGCCGTTTTATTCGCCCTCTCTCTCTATCCTCCCTCTCTTTCTCTATTTGCCTCTTTTTGCCCGCTTGCTTTTTGTTTGCTTGTGTGTTAGTTTGCTTGTTTGTCACGATGGCTCAAGATAACACTAAATTGTGTGACTTCACCAATACCAACAACAATGATATTATTAGCACTCCGATTGCTCCTCTTACCGATGCTGAATCTTGTGAAATTAATACCGCTTTGCTGAATCTTGTCATGAAAGATCCGTTTTCCAGCCTTCCTAGTGAAGATGCTGCTACCCATCTAAATAGCTTTGTTGATTTGTGTGATATGCAAAAGAAGAAATATGTGGATAATGATATTGTTAAATTGAAGCTATTTCCTTTTTCGCTTAGAGATCGTGCTAAAGCTTGGTTTCGTCTTTGCCTAAAAATAGTATTGATTCATGGAACAAGTGCAAAGATGCTTTTATCTCTAAGTATTTTCCTCCTGCTAAGATCATCTCTCTTAGAAACGATATTATGAATTTTAAGCAACTTTATCATGAACATGTTGCACAAACTTGGGAGAGAATGAAATTAATGATAAGTAATTTCCCTACTCATGGTTTGAATTTGTGGATGATTATACAAAAGTTTTATGCCGGATTGGATTTTGCTTCTAGAAATATTTTAGATTCGGCCATGGGAGGCACTTTTGTGGAAATCACTTTAGGAGAAGCTACTAAACTCCTAGATAATATTATGGTTAATTATTCTCAATGGCGTACTGAGAGATCTACTAACAAAAAGGTGCATGCGATAGAAGAAATTAATGTTTTGAGTGGAAAGATGGATGAACTTATGAAATTATTTGCTAATAAGAGTGTTTCTTCTGATCCTAATGATATGCCATTGTCTACTTTGATTGAGAATAATAATGAATCTATGGATGTGAATTTTGTTGGTAGGAACAATTTTGGTAACAACGCGTATAGAGGAAATTTCAATCCTAGGCCTTATCCTAGTAATCCCTCTAATAATTATGGTAATTCCTACAACAATTCTTATGGAAATTATAATAAGATGCCCTCTGATTTTGAATCTAATATTAAATAATTTATTACTTCGCAAAAGAATTTTAATGCTTTGATTGAAGAAAAATTGCTTAAGATTGATGAGTTGGCTAGGAACGTTGATAGAATTTCTCTTGATGTTGATTCTTTGAAACTTAGATCTATTCCACCTAAGCATGATATCAATGAGTCTCTCAAAGTCATGAGAATTTCCATTGATGAGTGCAAAGAAAGAACCGCTAGGATGCGTGCTAAGAAAGATGCCTTTATAAGAGCGTGTTCTTCTAGTTCCTATGAAAATAAAGATGAAGATCTAAAAGTTATTGATATGTCCCCTATTAAATCTTTGTTTTGAAATATGAATCTTGATAATGATGGTACTGAATATGATCCACCTTTACCTAGAAGACGTTCCAAGAATTCAGAATTTTTTGATCTTGATGCTAAAATTGATAAAACGTGGGATGGAAGAAATTAAAACCCTAGATGTTGCTAAACCCACTATTATGGATTTCAAGGAATTTAACTATGAAAATTGTTCTTTGATTGATTGTATTACCTTGTTGCAATCCGTGCTAAATTCTCCTCATGCTTATAGTCAAAATAAAGCGTTTACTAAACATATCGTTGATGCCTTGATGCAATCTTATGATGAAAAACTTGAATTGGAAGTTTCTATCCCTAGAAAACTTTATGATGAGTGGGAACCAACTATTAAAATTAAAATTAAAGATCATGAATACTATGCTTTATGTGATTTGGGTGGTAGTGTTTCCACGATTCCAAAGACTTTGTGTGATTTGTTAGGTTTCCGTGATTTTGATGATTGCTCTCTAAACTTGTACCTTGCGGATTCCACTATTAAGAAACCTATGGGAAGAATTAATGATGTTCTTATTGTTGCAAATACAAATTATGTGCTCATAGATTTTATTGTTCTTGACATAGATTGCAATCCTTCATGTCCAATTATTCTTGGTGGACCTTTCCTTTGAACGATTGGTGCAATTATTGATATGAAGGAAGGAAATATTAGATTCCAATTTCCATGAAGGAAAGGCATGGAAAACTTTAATAGAAACAAAATTAAATTACCTTATGAATCAATCATGAGATCCACTTATGGATTGCCTACCAAAGATGGCAATACCTAGATCTATCCTTGCTTGTTATGCCTAGCTAGGGGCGTTAAACAATAGCGCTTGTTGGGAGGCAACCCAATTTTATTTTTTATTCCTTGCTTTCTGCTCCTGTTTAGTAATAAATAATTTATCTAGAATCTGTTTTTGTTGTGTTTTTGTTGTTTAATTAGTGTTTGTGCCAAGTAGAACCGTTGGGAAGACTTGGGGAAAGTCTTGTTACACTTGCTGTAAAAAACAGAAACTTTAGGGCTCACGAGAACTGCTGCCATTTTTATTTGGAATGTGCTATTAGTTAATTATTTTTGCAGATGATTAATATATAAATTCCTCACGTCCAGAAGTTTATTTTAGAATTTTTTGTGTTCCAGATCTTGCGCTAGCTACAGATTACTACAGACTGTTCTGTTTTTGACAGATTCTGTTTTTTGTGTGTTGTTTGCTTATTTTGATGAATCTATGGCTAGTAAAATAGTTTATAAACCATAGAGAAGTTGGAATACAGTAGGTTTAACACCAATATAAATAAATAATGAGTTCATTACAGTACCTTGAAGTGGTCTTTTGTTTTCTTTCGCTAACAGAACTCACGAGATTTTCTACTTTGAGTTTTGTGTTGTGAAGTTTTCAAGTTTTGGGTAAAGATTTGATGGATTATGGAACAAGGAGTGGCAATAGCCTAATCTTGGGGATCCCCATGGCACCCCCAAGATAATCTAAGGACACTTAAAAGCCAAAGCTTGGGGATGCCCCGGAAGGCATCCCCTCTTTCGTCTACTTCTATCGGTAACTTTACTTGGAGCTATATTTTTATTCGCCACATGATATGTGTTTTGCTTGGAGCATCTTGTATGATTTGAGTCTTTACTTTTTAGTTTACCACAATCGTCCTTGCTGTAACACCTTTTGAGAGAGCCATACATGATTTGGAATTTGTTAGAATACTCTATGTGCTTCGCTTATATCTTTTGAGTTATATAGTTTTGCTCTAGTACTTCACTTATATCTTTTAGAGCACGGTGGTGGATTTGTTTTATAGAAACTATTGATCTCTCAGACTTCACTTAGATTATTTTGAGAGTCTTAAATGGCATGGTATTTTTCTTAAATAATCCTTATATGCTAGGTATACAAGATTAATAATAAAATTCTCTTATGAGTGTGTTGAATACTATGAGAAGTTTGATGCTTGATAATTGTTTTGAGATATGAAGATGGTGATATTAAAGTTGTGCTAGTTGAGTAGTTGTGAATTTGAGAAATACGTGTGTTAAAGTTTGTGATTCCCGTAACATGCACGTATGGTGAACTATTATGTGATAAAGTCGGAGCATGATTTATTTATTTATTGTCTTCCTTATGAGTGGCGGTTGGGGACGAGCGATGGTATTTTCCTACCAATCTATCCCCCTAGGAGCATGCGCGTAATACTTTGCTTTGATAACTTGTAGATTTTTGCAATAAGTATATGAGTTCTTTATGACTAATGTTGAGTCCATGGATTATACGCACTCTCACTCTTACAGCATTGCTAGCCTCTCTAATACCGCGCACCTTTCGCCGGTATCATACACCCACCATATACCTTCCTCAAAACAACCACCATACCTACCTATTATGGCATTTCCATAGCCATTCCGAGATATATTGCCATGCAACTTTCCACCGTTCCGTTTATTATGACACATTCCATCATTGTCATATTCCTTAGCATGATCATGTAGTTGACATCGTATTTGTGGCAAAGCCACCGTTCATAATTCTTTCATACATGTCACTCATGAGTCATTGCATATCCCGGTACACCGCCGGAGGCATTCATATAGAGTCATACTTTTTTCTAAGTATCTAGTTGTAATTGTTGAGTTGTAAGAAAATAAAAGTGTGATGATCATCATTATTAGAGCATTTTCCCAAGTGAGGAAACGATGATGGAGACTATGATTACCCCACAAGTTGGGATGAGACTCCGGACGAAAAAAAAGAAAAGAGGCCATAAATGAAAAAAAGAGAAAAGGCCCAAATAAAAAAATGAGAGAAAAAGAGAGAAGGGGCAATGCTACTATCCTTTTACCACACTTGTGCTTCAAAGCAGCACCATGATATTCATAGTACAGAGTCTCTCATTTCGTCACTTTCATATACTAGTGGGAATTTTTCATTATAGAACTTGGCTTGTATATTGCAATGATGGGCTTCCTCAAATTATCCTAGGTCTTCATGAGCAAGTGAGTTGGATGCACACCCACTTAGTTTCTTTTGTTGAGCTTTCATATACTTATAGCTCTAGTGCATCCGTTGCATGGCAATCCCTACTAACTCACATTGATATCTATTGATGTGCATCTCCATAGCCCGTTGATACGCGTAGTTGATGTGAGACTATCTTCACCCTTTTTGTCTTCTCCACAACCACCATTCTATTCCACCTATAGTGCTATATCCATGGCTCACGCTCATGTATTGCATGAAGATTGAAAAAGTTTTGAGAACGTAAAAAGTATGAAACAATTGCTTGGCTTATCATCGGGGTTGTGCATGATTTAAAAACTTTGTGTGGTGAAGATAGAGCATAGCCAGACTATATTATTTTGTAGGGATAACTTTCTTTGGCCATGTTATTTTGAGAAGACATGATTGCTTAGTTAGTATGCTTGAAGTATTATTATTTTTATGTTAATATGAACTTTTATCTTGAATCTTCCGGATCTGAATATTCATACCACAATTAAGAAAAATTACATTAAAATTATGCCAAGTAGCACTCCGCATCAAAAATTCTGTTTTTATCATTTACCTACTCGAGGACGAGCAGGAATTAAGCTTGGGGATGCTTGATACGTCTCCAACGTATTTATAATTTTTGATTGCTCACTGCTATATTATCTACTATTTTGGACATTATTGGGCTTTATTATCCACTTTTATATTATTTTTGGGACTAACCTATTAACCGGAGGCCCAGCCCAGAATTGCCGTTTTTTGGTGACTATTTTAGGGTTTCGAAGAACAGGAATATCAAACGGAGTCCAAATGGCATGAAACCTTCGGGAATGTGATTTTCTCAACGAACAAGACCCAGGAGACTTGGACCCTACGTCAAGACACAAAAGAGGAGGCCACGAGGTAGGGGGTGCACCCTCCACCCTCGTGGGCCACCGACGTACACCTTCCTCCTATATATACCTACGTACCCCCAAACGATCAAATACGGAGCCAAAACCCTAATTCCACTGCCGCAACTTTCTCTATCCACGAGATCCCATCTTGGGGCCTGTTCCGGAGCTCCGTTGGAGGGGGTATCCGATGAAGTGTGAGTAGTTCACCTCAGACCTACGGGTCCATAGTTATTAGCTAGATGGCTTCTTCTCTCTTTTTGGATCTCAATACAATGTTCTCCCCCTCTCTTGTGGAGAACTATTCGATGTAATCTTCTTTTTGCGGTGTGTTTGTTGAGAACGATAAATTGTGGGTTTATGATCAAGTCTATCTATGAACAATATTTGAATCTTCTCTGAATTCTTTTATGTATGATTGGTTATCTTTGCAAGTCTCTTCGAATTACCAGTTTGGTTTGGCCTACTAGATTGATCTTTCTTGCAATGGTAGAAGTGCTTAGCTTTGGGTTCAATCTTGCGGTGTCCTTTCCCTGTGACAGTAGGGGCATCAAGGCACGCATTGTATTGTTGCCATCGAGGATAACAAGATGGGGTTTTCATCATATTGCATGAGTTTATCCCTCTACATCATGTCATCTTGCTTAAGGTGTTACTCTGTTTTCATTAACTTAATACTCTAGATGCATGCTGGATAGCGGTCGATGAGTGGAGTAATAGTAGTAGATGCAGGCAGGATTCGGTCTACTTGTCTCGGACGTGATGCCTATATACATGACCATGCCTAGATATTCTCATAACTATGCTCAATCGTATCAATTGCTCAACAGTAATTTGTTCACCCACCATAGAATACTTATGCTCTCGAGAGAAGCCACTAGTGAAACCTATGGCCCCCGGGTCTATCTTCATCATATTAATCTCCTACTACTTAGTTATTTCTTTTTCTTTTTTACTTTACTTTGCATCTTTATCACAAAATACCAAAAATATTATCTTAGCATATCTATCAGATCTCACTCTCGTAAGTGGTCGTGTAGGGATTGACAACCCCTTATCGCGTTGGTTGCGAGGATTTATTTGTTTTGTGCAGGTGCGAGGGACTTGCGCATAGCTTCCTACTGGATTGATACCTTGGTTCTCAAAAACTGAGGGAAATACTTACGCTACTTTGATGCATCATCCCTTCCTCTTCCGGGAAAACCAATGCAGTGCTCAAGAGGTAGCATCCCTCTATATATATGCTTGCAGACTATGCTACTCCCTCCGTCCAGGTCAATAAGTCATCTTTGGTTGTGCACCGTGACCAAGAAGGAGGGAAGACTTATACACCTAGGACATTTTGATTAGTGAAATTAGGATAGCTGGCATGATGACTTTACATACAAACAGAACAGAATTGTTGATTTGTTAGACTTTTCAAGGACTTCTTTTTTGAAGAAAAAAATCAGTGTGGGAAATCTTTTTTCACGAATTGAACTTTGCACGTGCTATGGACGTACCCGCATACTAGTAATATACTAGTTGTAGTTGTCAAATAGAATAGTATTGTGCCGTCCACTGCACGCCCGACTGAACACGCCTCCTCGCCTCCACCAAACCCCTCCGTTAAACCCGCATGCAAACCGAGAAACCTACTCCGGCCCGTGGGAGGAAATTTGCCAGTTGCCGTTGGAGAACAATAGAGTCACGTCCAATACATTTGAGTTAATTGCGTGTATGATTATCCCTCTATAAAAAGTTAATTGCATCCTTAATCTTGTATTCTAAGTACTCCGTGGGTTCCACTGTCAGTACAGTGTACATGACTTGCAGGCTGGCTACAGATTCGTACAGAAAGTTAAAAAGAAACAAATCCATCCTTAATCCTATATTCTAAGTACTCTGTGGGTTCCACTGCCAGTACAGTAGCGAAAGAAGTATAGTATATATTAAAAAAATATAAAGCTAAAGTTTAGGATAGAATTCGAACTCAGGTCATCACGCTGCGAGCATCCGGCCCAGACCAGTACACTAGGTGTTGGTTGCGGAGAATGCAAGAGATAAACCATTATAACAATGAGCCCATCCGTTGCAACGGATCCAAAGTAGAATAATGCATATTCACAAATTTGAAAGAAAACAGTTCACTTTTGATATACGTATCACTAAAAATATCTTATGTTTCACTCCAAACAGTTTACTTTTGATATAACAATGATTGGACCAGTACTGTGATCACTAAAGCAAGTTGTCTGACTTCGATATGACCCTACGCTGCTGGTATGTGTCTCGTAAGTCAAGCGGCATGCTGTAGTCATCATCACATGTCCACTTCCCGCAGCACATATTCGTTTCTCCATCTTTGTCCGCTCTTCCATCCCCGCTAAGGCACCTCCCCCTTCGTACAATCTTCCATCCCCGCTAAGGTGCCTCCCCCCTTTTCCGAAACCCAAGCACTAACAATGGCAGAACCGAGCAGGGTCCGCCGAAGGAGTGGCTGGAATTCGCTCCCCATAGAGGTAATCAAGCTCATTGTTTCGCGTGTGGACAATCTCAGTACCATGCCGCTCGCCACGTGCTCGTCGGGGCTGTACCGTTTAATCAAAGCCCTCAGGTTGGAGCTTTTTAAGCCAGCTCCTTGCTTGCTTATGCCGCCTGATCTTCAGAAATGGCGTGTCACGCAGCATAACGATCATAGGGTGGCAAGCATCAACCCCCTTGACTGCGATCGGTCTCTGTCATCCTCAACTAGATTAACGGTATGTACTGGGTCGACATGAACACGTCTTGGATGGTGCTCGTCGACGGTCGCGGCAGCTGGATGCTCGTGTAGGTCTACACCCAGCGATTGATCCCCCTTCCTTTGATTAACACTACACTGCTTTGGCACCGCGGCCCAGAATACTCCGAATCTTACAGTAGCCAACATGATACCAAGTCTGATTTGCTCAAGGTTGTAATCTGCCAAGTGCCCACAAGATCTATGAATTATAAAGACTTCACGCTAATTGCGTTCTTCAACCGCGGTCTCGCCTATCTGATAGGTCACTGCGGTAAGTGGATAAATCTGCATGTCCATCGCAGGATCATACATCCTCCATGGTTCTCTGATGCCATTGAACACAAGGGCTTCATTTACGATGTCGACTCCTTCTATGGCTGGACGTATTGCTGGCCTACTCCAGTCATCGCTAGAAACGGCTGTTACAGCAGTATGTTACTTTCCTATGATATCATGATGGCTTGCTTATATTACTGTCAACACTTACTAAAAAAATATTCATGCTCATAACATGTTGTTGTTAAGATTGACTACATCAAGAGCCCTTTTTTATTTGACTCCAACATTTTTTAGGGTTATTTGACTCCAACTTGATATGATGTTGTAGGCCGCCTGGTGTCCGTACCCTTCCTAATCCCAGAACCTTTCAAAGAAAAGCAGCATGGCAGTTGCAGGTGGTTCCTGGCTCGAGCAGACGACGGTGAATAGTTAATGATCGTTCGCATGTACCGGATGTGTTGTTTCGTGAAATACAATCACAGTCACTGCAAGGTCTTTGAGCAGGATCCCAACTTCTCTAGGCCTTCAGGAATTTTTGACTGGAGGTTGCTAAGTAGCCTTGGTACACGCTCTCTGTTTGTCGGACTGAATTATCCGATTAACCAGGATATAACCAAGGGCAAGGATCATGATGGCAGCGCGGTTTTGTTCATCAGGCAAAACTATGTGTACACAGCGTACCATGCGTCTTTGCATGCACCATACCCTGATATGTGCCGCCACGCTCTGCAGCCCAAAGTAGGAGAGAGGGTCGCAAGTATCAGACTTCGACCTGCTGGCTGGAGTTTCCCCCGTCAGGCACCCATCTAGTTCAAGCCGTCAGCCAATCTCCATAGCTTAATAAATAGTAACGTCTAACTGAGCCAGTTAGTTAGATGCGTACACTTGGTGTAGTAGGATCTTTATTTAGTTCGATGCATACACTTGTTCTTTTTGGGTAGCCCTATTGTAATGATGGCTGATGTTTGGTTTGGAAGACAGAGCTGCGTCTTCACTCTTCTAGCCTGCTTACTGCTTCTGTTGCACCCCCAGCCCTGGTTGCTGTTGCTACTATTTTCAATGTACAATCAGTAGTATATTTCGTCTGTTGGTTGAATAAATGTGTTGTTGGAATGACAAACACAATGTTTTGGAAGTCGTTGCACGGTTCGGTCCTTTAGTGCCCCGTATCGTACGTAGCGCATACTATTTTTCATACGAAACACATTTTCCACTTGTTGATAACATGTAGCCCACTGATGAAGGCCCAATAGAGAAGCCCATAATTAACTGGAAGGGAGGCTCTCACATGAATCCGGCCCAGGTACATGCTCATGGTCCCCTAAACATAAATAAGTAAATAAATGAATAAAGCTAAATGCTCATGCACCAGTTCTTTAAATTCACGATTTAATAGGAGGATATTATTTCCTATGATAGTGTTGTTACATTCAGTCGATATTATTCTTCGGAAAAGAACCGACCAGTCTTCTTTCTCCCAGCATTTTCCTCCTGCAACCAGCGGACCCATGCAAATCGTAGTCAACATCGTAAATAGATCCGGTCCATTTTTATTTTTCAATAAGAATGTCCAACCCAGCCCAGCACATTGGCGACAGCACTCTATCCTCCACCTTGGTGCGCTCGCCGCGGCACCGCTGTCCGGCCCTGTCAACATATTTTTTTTGAAACGTTCCCTGTTAACATAGTGAATCGGGAGAGGACTGTAGTTGTGAGTATGACAGTACGGACCCACCAGGTCCACTCCCGAACACAAGCAAGCGCCTATTTTACTACTCAGATGAACCCATCATTTTTTACTCTAATACACCCTGCTGATATCTGGAACCCACATCATTTTCAACATATAGTCAATTAACGACAGAATTGCACAACTTTTTTTAGTAGTAATTCAGAGGAGCAGGCTATAAACTGGGTTGTGCGGTCTTTGTGGCCCGTCTAACAACATGACTAGCCCAACAGTTTTTTCTTTGGGAAAATAGGTAGCCCAATATTTCTTTTTGAAGAATACCCAAGCTAGGCCTATTTGTTTTCTCTGATTTACTGGGCTACAAATCTTTCAAGACGAGGAGGGATGCATTCCGGCCTGGCCAAAGAGTATGGTCAGTGTCTGTTAAAAGTAATATTAGTTTCTTTTTTTTGTTTTTGTTCTTCACTGATATCTTATACTCCCTGCGTCCCAAAATTCTTGTCTTAGATTAGTCTAGATACAGATGTATCTAAAACCAAAACGTGACTTGATACATCCGTATTTAGACAAATCTAAGACAAGAATTTTGGGATGGAGGGAGTATTTCATTGGATTTAACATGACATAGTACTAATTTATTTTTAAATTTGTTTTAGTTTGGCTACTAATTTTTGAATTAAGAATATTTTTTTCCTCGGGAAAATTTGCGAATTTTCAAAATTTCCCACATATTTAGTTAATTTTTTTAACCCTGGTACTGACGAGAAAATGGGCAGCAATTCTAAAAATTGAGAACGGGCTGCAATAAATTCCATATGAATTAGAAAATGAGTAAAAATTATAAAAAAAATAGCAAATGGGCTGTACACGCCACAGATTTCGAGGCTGGCTTGTTTACGCAAGGCTTTGTCAGTCAACACATGATTCTAGCAGCAGTGACTATTGGATGTCCATCCAACGGCCGGCGTGCTTCTTCAATCTCTAATCTTCCTGCTCCAACCGCCTAAACTATTGTCAGCGGGACTGCCTGCTCCCTCCTCTTGTGACCTGCTGTGATGTCGCGCAGGCTTCCCTGGCCCACCCTGCTCCCTCCGCTGGGCTGGCCGCACGCAATCAACTGCCTCCTTATTACGCGAAAAAATGATTCCTCCCGCTGACATCTGGGGCTGACCTGTGGGCCTACTAAGTTGACGCGTACGCAGGGCTTGTCAACTTAGTCAACAAACGATTCTATCAGCAGTAACCATTGGATTTGAATCGAACGGTCCTGCTGCTTCTTCAATCACTACTCTTCTTGCACCAGCCGCCCAAACTAGCACCGGCGAGACCGCCTGCTCCTGCCTCCAGTGGCTGGCTGTGCTGCCGTTGAGGCCTCACCGCCCCTACTACTCCCACCGCTAGCCAGGCCCTGCGTGGGCGGCAGCCTCGCACCGCAGCCGAACCAGTGAACCCTCGTACTCCTCTTCGCGTGGGCATCCACTGCCGCGTCTTCCCCGGCTCCGCGTCGTCCCCTTCCTAGGCCTCGCCGTCGTCCACCGCCTTGGTGCTCTCGGCGCGGCGTGGTCAATGTGGTCAATGACTGACTTCCATCGGAAGAGTACTGTACGTGGAGAGGCTGACAGCTGGGTCCATGGCCGCAGCTGGGTCCATGGCCACAGCCCAGTTTTTTTGTGATTTGCCAAGTAAGTCACTTTGTCAGGCCTGTTGTGCTGCAAATCTTTCAAGACGAGGAGAGCTTCATTCGGCTGGCCGAGAAAATGGCCTATCAGTAATGAGAAATGGGATGTACATTTTTAAAACACATCAAACCGGCAATTAGTTGCAAATTTCTTTTTCTCATTTCGAGATTTTAAATTGCATTGATTTTTATGCATGGACAATTTGTTGGATTTTATATTGATAAATATTTATTTTTAAAATCAGTTTGAAACGTGACTCGAAATTTCGGGATTAAAAACAGTTCGGACCGCACTGAAATATGCAAAATTTCGTATAATTTTTTAACCGTGGCCACAATATGGGCTGTAATGCAAACAAAAAGAATATGGGCTCCAAAAAAAACCTTAAGAATTAGCAAATGGGCTGTAAATTATTAGAAATAATGGCAGATGGGATTTATGTCGTTTTCAACAGATTTGAGGCTTTCCTAAAAAAAAGGTTGACACACAAGCAGTGACTGTTGGATTTCCATCCAACGGCCTTCGTGCTTCTTCAATCTCTGCTCTTCCTGCTCCAGCCTCTCAAACAAGCACCAGCGGAACTGCCAGCTCCCTCCTCCCCGCAGCCGGTTGTGCTGCCGCGCAGGCCTCACCGCCCCACCATACTACCATCGCTGGCCTAGCCATCCCTCTACTCACCCACACCTGCTGTTATTCTCCGGCGAGGCAAATGAACCAGTAAACCCTCGTACAGTCGTACTCCCCTCCGCGTGGGAAACAACTGCCGAGTCTTCCCTGGCTCCGTGTCGTTCCCTTCCTAGGCCTCTCCGTCGTCCACCGCCTTGGTGCTCTCGGCGCGGCCTGGTCAGCATGATCAACGATCGACATGCATCTGAAGTGGACTATGCGTGGAGAGGCTGACAGCTAGGTCCACGGTCACACGCAAGGAAATGCCACCTTATTACGCGCAAAATAATGATTCCTCCACCTGACATCTGGGACCCACCGAAAGGGCCTCTGTATTTCACGAAAAAAATGTTACCTCCGCTGACAGCTCAGACCCACCAGCTATATCTTTGCACGCAAGGAAGTGCCTCCTTATTACACAAAAAAAATGAATACTCCCCTACTAGCTGGGACCCAGTATAGTGGGAGGCTGACTTGTGGGCCTACTAAGTTGACGTGGATGGACGCCTTTGTCAACTTAGTCAATATGCATGATTCTAGCTCCATTGACCATACGATGTCCATCCAACGACTGTAGTGCTTCTTCAACCTCTGGTCTTCTTTCTCCAGCCGCCCAAACCAGCGCCGGTCGTGCCTCGTGCTCCTGCCTCTTGTGGCCGGCTGTGATGCCGCGGAGGCCTCACCGCCCCCTACTACTCCCACCGCTGGCCAGGCCATCCCTCTACTCACCCACACCCCCTGTTATTCTACGGCGACGGCAGCCTCACACCGCAGCCGAACCAGTGAACCCTCGTACTCCTCTCCACGTGGGCTTCCGCTGTCGCATCTTCCCCAGCTCCGCGTCGTCCCCTTCCTAGGCCTCGCCGTCGTCCACCGCCTTGGTGCTCTCGGCGCTGCATGGTCAACGTGGTCAAGGAATGGCTTCCATCGGACGTGGACTGTACGTGGAGAGGCTGACAGCTGGGTCCACGGCCGCAACAAGGAAGTGCCTCCTTATTACGCGCAAAATAATTATTCCTCCACCTGACAGCGGGGACCCACCAGACGGGCCACCTTATTTCGAGGAAAAACATTTCCCCCTAACTGCTGGGAACCACTAGCTACATCTTTGCACGCAAGGAAGTGCGTCCGGGAAAAAAACGATTCACCCCCCTAACTGCTGGGACCCACCAGCTACATCTTTGCATGGAAGGAAGTGCCTGACAGTCGGGACCCACCTAGTCAAAGCGTACGTCGCGTTGTCATTCTGCTCGCGAATGTGTATGTACATACTGGATGATGTAGAGGCGCGCACGTGTCGTAGTAGAGGCGCGCGCGTAGCATGTACACGTATGTACAGCGGCCAGTGTGCAAGAAAGAAAATACGGCCACATACGTACATACGGGCAGGATCTCGAACACCTACTCGCGCATACGTACGGCCAGGGGTCGTGTACATGGCTGGGTTGGAACGGAGAAACAGCGTCGTCATCGTGTTCATGGGGAGCCAACCGGCTGGGTGTGAACGGAATGCGTCGTCGTGTTCATCGGGAGGACTTGGACGGAACAACCGATGGAAACGAGGCCTGGCGTACCACAAACGGAGGAAACGGCCTTGTGTTCGACCGGCCATGGTCGAAACGGGATCCTGTTCATCGAGAGGGGTCTGGCGTACCGCAAAACGGAGGAAACAGACCTCCTACTGTTCATCTCCACCGTCGACCCCCTCCAGCCTCCACGGGCTACTGTTCATCCACCGTCGACCTCCTCCAGCCTCCACATGCGACTGTTCATCCACGGGCTCCTGTTCATCCAGCCTCCACCGCGTGCTACTCCACCGGCTACTGTTCAACTATCCCTCTCCACGGGCTCCTGTTCAACCACCCCTCCACGGGCTACTGTTCATCCAGCCCTCCACCGTCTACTATTCATCCAGCCCTCAACAGGGTGGTCCTGTTCATCCTGCCCTCCACGGGGTCCTGTTCGTCCAGCCCCAACCGGCTCGATCGATCGGGGTCCTATTCATCCAGAGGCAACACCATGGGGTCCTGTTCATCCACCCTCACCGGGAACTGTTCAGCCAAACCCCCCAGCAACGCTCACTGTTCATCCAGAGGCAACATTGATCGGCTTCAGTTAGCAGCAGTAGCGAAGGAATCGCTCGATCGAGTTCAGTTATCAGCCATCGATCGATCGCTCGGGTTCAGTAACGCGTAGCCTGCAGTGCAATCGCTCGGGTTTAGTTAGAGCCCAACGCCTCACTCGGGTTCAGTTAGAGCCCAACGCCTCGTGTGCGTGTACGAGAGAAACGCGCATCGCTCGGCCCCTACAACCCACCGTAACCAGGAACACCCCGATATTTTCCTCGCCCTCGCTTCTACCATGGTTTTTTCCATCATGGACGACCAAAAGAATGTCATGCAGCTGCATCTTCGGCCCGCCCAGGATGAAAATCCTGTTTTCTATCATGATTTTTTGTCATAGAAGTAGGATCCCACCACATCTATGATGATAACGGGTTTTGTCACAATTATCGTCATAGAAGTGTCATAAGTATGACAGAATTTTTTTTTCATTTGACCCGAAATGTCACGGATGTGTCTTTTTTGTAGTGAGAGGAGTGTGCGAGTATGGGATCGATGAAAAGAGGGGTGGGAGTGAGGCATGGACGGTGAGAAGAGAAGAGGGAAAGCTTGTGTTTGTGGTAGGCACACCTGGCTAGAGAGGCATATCGATCGATGTGTGCCGTAAAGAAGGAGCTTGGGGCCTACACACACCGTGGGTGAACGACCTAAACTGAAAAGACGAATTTTTGTGATTGAGCTAGTGAATGCTCAGGGAGGGTGAGAGGGATGCGGGCGTGTGCATGCTCGAGAGAAAGTTAGCGCTAGCTACAAAGATAATAGGATTGTGTGGGTGTAAAAGACGAATAGAGATCATAATTCATTATAAAAAGTGAATTCAGATATTTGAATAATTTATCATAGTGTTTTAAACCGACGCATGCGTGAATATATATAACGGTGATAAACATGGTGTGGTTATGAACATGTTATACTACATATAATATATTTTATCTCTACTCTTATAAAAGAACAGAGTTGTTGATGATGGTGTGCTTGCCATACTGCAATATAGGCCGTCCGATTTATATCTGACGGATAGGAAGGAAACTATGGCAATTTTGAAAAAATATACCCACACCCCTCTCCACATTTTCAAATAAGGCCTCCCCTCGATCATCTTGATGTTCCATGGAACGCATGGGCATCTTGCTAGTACTACATATAATATATAGAACATTGATTATAATTTGGGCTAATGTGTGGCTTTCGTAGCTTAGGGCTAAATACTTGTCATAATGTAGGGGGCGGGGCACTATACTTTGTGTGATAAACACGATGTGCGTATGGAACATGATTTAGATTATGAATATCTAGTTAGTACATCAAATGTACTATTATTTGGAATCGACATCAAGTGTATTCAAAAAGTTGAATTCGAGTTCATATAGTACACATAGTTCATATCTATCTCTACAGTAATCATGTGGTTTGTTATTAAGGTAATACATGAATGATGGTTGAAGTTGGCAACAATCATGATTGTAGATTCTTATTCAAATAGAGAAACAAATTCAATTTAGTTCAAATTGCAGCGGTAGTATAGTCATTTGGAATGCACTAAAATGTTGGTATGAGTAGGTTACATGCATTATACAGCCAGCGAATTCTTTTAATTGGACATAACATGGATTCATAGCTTTGAATAGCATTTGTATAGTAAAACAGGACAATACTCTCTCTTTGTGTGGTGTGAATAGTTTTATTTTTTTTCATTTTTTCATTGAGGGAAGTGTGAATTGATTTGGTACGTACAAGTACAATATTACACGTTAGGCTTGTCCCTAAAATTCAACCCGCGCCTTGTTATATCCTGAAAATTCAGATATCGTGCTCCCAAAACTCGCGCCTTCACAACCCATGCTTTGCTATCCCGAAATTACAACGCGCGCGAAAACTCCCTCCAGCTGCCAAATCCCGACACGCGAAATTCCCCCTTCTAACCCTGAGGCGAAAGGGTCGCTAGTTCAAATCGGTGGGGGTACTTTTGTAACACACCCGACATTTTGGACAAGTGTGTCCTTAAGTCATGGTTCCCCCCTCCCGTCACCTCCTTTTCGCCATTCGAAATCCCCAGCCGCCATAACCTCTCCGCTCTAGCCCCGAAACCCCACCCTACTCCGTCCGCCACCTCACCGCTGCCCAGCCGGAGCCTCTTCCCTGACGTCATCGTCCACCACAACAGCTCGACATCCCTCATCCACCTCCCCGGATGAGGATCCGTCGTCAATCTCATCGTCCCTCCGGTTCAGCCGCCCCATCCTCCACCTCCAAGGAGTTGCTCTGACGATCGCATCATCTATCGCGACTGCTCCATCCGCACAACACCGCCTTAACCTACTCCACCGGAACCGCAACATCCTCACCGACTCCTCAGACGAAGCCAAAGCCTACTCGGTGCCACCAAAGAGGTTGTACACTCATCGCATCACACCTTCTCCTTAACTCGACCTCCCGGCACCGACGGTGCTCCATTCCGCACCCTCATGGTGCAGCTACCTCGAATTCGGTGCCGCTGGCGACATCTCCACGACGGCTCTCCCCCGGTTCTGCTGCTGCTGCTCTGGCTCTCGCTCGCTCGCGTTGATGCTGCTCCGGCTCTCGCTGATACGTCTCCAACGTACCTATAATTTTTGATTGCTCCATGCTATATTATCTATTGTTTTGGACATTATTGGGCTTTATTATCCACTTTTACATTATTTTTGGGACTAACCTATTAACCGAAGGCCCAGCCCAAAATTGTTGTTGTTTTTTTTTGCCTATTTTAGGGTTTCAAAGAAAAGGAATATCAAACAGAGTCCAAACGGAATGAAACCTTCGGGAACGTGATTTTCTCACCGAACAAGATCCAGGAGACTTGGACCCAACGTCAAGAAGCAAAGGAGGAGGCAACGGGGTAGGGGGCGCGCCTACCCCCAGGCGCGCCCTCCACCCTCGTGGACCGCTATTGCTCCATCGACGTACTCCTTCCTCCTATATATACCTACGTACCCCCAAACGATCAGATACAGAGCCAAAACCCTAATTCCACCGCCGTAACTTTCTGTATCCACGAGATCCCATCTTGGGGCCTGTTCCGGAGATCCGCCGGAGGGGGCATTCATCACAGCGGGCTTCTACATCAACACCATAGCCTCTCCGATGAAGTGTGAGTAGTTTACCTCAGACCTTCGGTTCCATAGTTATTATCTAGATGGCTTCTTCTCTCTTTTTGGGTCTCTATACAATGTTCTCCCCTCTCTTATCTATTTGATGTAATCTTATTTTTCCGGTGTGTTTGTTGAGACTGATGAATTGTGGGTTTATGATCAAGATTATCTATGAACAATATTTGAATCTTCTCTTAATTCTTTTATGTATGATTGGTTATCTTTGCAAGTCTCTTCGAATTAGCAGTTTGGTTTGGCCTACTAGATTGATCTTTCTTGCAATGGGAGAAGTGCTTAGCTTTGGGTTCAATCTTGCGGTGTCCTTTCCCAGTGACAGTAGGGGCATCAAGGCACGTATTGTATTGTTGCCATCGAGGATAACAAGATGGGATTTTTATCATATTGCATGAATTTATCCCTCTACATCATGTCATCTTGCTTAAGGCGCTACTCTGTTTTCATGAACTTAATACTCTAGATGCATACTGGATAGTGGTCGATGGGTGGGGTAATAGTAGTAGATGCAGGCAGGAGTCGGTCCACTTGTCTCGGACATGATGCCTATATACATGATCATACCTAGATATTCTCATAACTATGATCAATTCTGTCAATTGCTCAATAGTAATTCGTTCACCCACCGTAAAATACTTATGCTCTTGAGAGAAGCCACTAGTGAAACCTATGCCCCCCGGGTCTATCTTCATCATATTAATGTTCCAATACTTAGTTATTTCCTTTGCTTTTTACTTTGATTTTATTTTACTTTGCATCTTTATCATAAAAATACCAAAAATATTATCTTATCAGATCTCACTCTCGTAAGTGACCGTGAAGGGATTGACAACCCCTTATCGCGTTGGTTGCAAGGAGTTATTTGTTTTGTGCAAGTACTAGGGACTTGTGTGCAGCCTCCTACTGGATTGATACCTTGGTTCTCAAAAACTGAGGGAAATACTTACGCTACTTTGCTGCATCATCCTTTCCTCTTCAAGGAAATCCAACGCAGTGCTTAAGAGGTAGCAAGAAGAATTTCTGGCGCCGTTGCCAGGGAGGTTCGCGCAAGTCAATATTTGACTCCCGACAACGAGCCATTTTAGGCGCCGTTGCCGGGGAGTCTGTGCAAAAGTCAACAAACCAAGTACCCATCACAACCCTTATCTCCCGTATTACATTATTTGCCATTTGCCTCTCGTTTTCATCTTCCCCACTTCACCCTTGCCGTTTTATTCGCCCTCTCTCTCTATCCTCCCTTTCTTTTCTGTTTGCTTGTCGTTAGGGCGCGTCCTCTATCTTCTCCGTTGTCTCCTGAGAATGAAGTTCTAAATTTTAAGCAAAGGGAGGGAGAAAATCTAAAAGACGCTTGGTATAGAATTTGCAATGCTCAAAATAGATCTACCAGGAAGCAATCTTCTTCTGTTCTTCTTCGCAATTTTTATGTAGGCGTTGCTCCTTGGTACAGATATGTCCTTGATACCATTACCGGAGGGAATTTCTTGGGTAGCCACACTTTTGATTCTTACAATGCTATGATAGATTTATTTGGCTCACCACCTCTTTTGGTTAATGGAACTGTATTAACTTTGGGGCATGTAATGCAAAGGCTCGAAATTATTGAAAATAAGGTTGCTACCATAGAATCAATTGAAAATTTGGATAAAAAGATCCACAACCGAATCTCTCAATATGGATCTAAAGTAGGAGTCACTTTGAAAAATATTAAAGAGAAGGAACCCATAGTTAATGAGAAAATAAATCATGATTCCACTAGAATCGATAAACTTGAGGGTATCATTACCAACTTGGGAACCGCTTCTCCTCCATAAAGAATACTCCAAGTCCTCCGTCTAAAATTGCCAAGCTTATGTATGTTCCTAAAAATAAGGGTGAATCCTCTAGTAAGGAAACTGCGGATCTCAAATCTATAAGTATTCATCCCAATCTTGTTGCTATCATTAAGGAACCATTTGTTACAAATGAATTTTTTGATCTTGTGCCTAAAAGTTTGATAATAACTAAAAATAAAGAAATTACTAAGGATGGTAGATACCTAGATCTAACCTTGCTTTTTATGCCTAGCTAGGGGCGTTAAACGATAGCGCTTGTTGGGAGGCAACCCAATTTTAATTTTATTCCTTGCTTTTTGCTCCTGTTTAGTAATAAATAATTTACCTAGACTCTGTTTTTGTTGTGTTTTTTGTGTTTAATTAGTGTTTGTGCCAAGTAGAACCGTTGGGAAGACTTGGGGAAAGTCTTGATATCTTGCTGTAAAAAACAGACACTTTAGCGCTCACAAGAACTGCTGCCATTTTTATTTGGAAAGTGATATTTAGTTAATTCCTTTTTAAGATGATTAATAGATAAATTCCTCACGTCCAGAAATTTATTTTAGAATTTTTGGGGTTCCAGATCTTGCGCTAGCTACAGATTACTACAGACTATTCTGCTTTTGACAGATTCTGTTTTTCGTGTGTTGTTTGCTTATTTTGATGAATCTATGGCTAGTAAAATAGTTTAAAACCATAGATAAGTTGGAATACAGTATGTTTAACACCAATATAAATAAATAATGAGTTCATTAAAGTACCTTGAAGTGGTCTTTTGTTTTCTTTCGCTAACGGAGCTCACGAGATTTTCTACTTTGAGTTTTGTGTTGTGAAGTTTTCAAGTTTTGGGTAAAGATTTGATGGATTATGGAGCAAGGAGTGGCAAGAGCCTAAGCTTGGGGATGCCCATGGAACCCCCAAGATAATCAAAGGACACCTAAAAGCCAAAGCTTGGGGATGCCCCGGAAGGCAACCCCTCTTTCGTCTACTTCTATCGGTAACTTTACTTGGAGCTATATTTTTATTCACCACATGATATGTGTTTTGCTTGGAGTGTCTTGTATTATTTGAGTCTTTATTTGTTAGTTTACCACAATAATCCTTGCTGTACACACCTTTTGAGAGAGCCATACATAATTTGGAATTTGTTAGAATACTCTATGTGCTTCGCTTATATCTTTTGAGTTATATAGTTTTGCTCTAGTACTTCACTTATATCTTTTAGAGCACGGTGGTGGATTTGTTTTGTAGAAACTATTGATCTCTCATTATTCACTTCGATTATTTTGAGAGTCTTAAATATCATGGTAATTTGCTTAAATAATCCTAATATGCTTGGTATTCAAGAATAGTAAAAACTTTCTTATGAGTGTGTTGAATGCTATGAGAAGTTTGATGCTTGATAATTGTTTTGAGATATGGAGATGGTGATATTAAAGTTGTGCTAGTTGAGTAGTTGTGAATTTGAGAAATATTTGTGTTAAAGTTTGTGATTCCCATAGCATGCTCGTATGGTGAACCGTTATGTGATGAAGGGAGCATGATTTATTTATTGATTGTCTTCCTTATGAGTGGCGGTCGGGGACGAGCGATGGTCTTTTCCTACCAGTCTATCCCCCTAGGAGCATGCGCATAATACTTTGCTTTGATAACTTGTAGATTTTTGCAATAAGTATATAAGTTCTTTATGACTAATGTTGAGTCCATGGATTATACGCACTTTTCTTCCTTCCACCATTGCTAGGCTCTCTAATACCGCGCACCTTTCGCCGGTATCATACACCCACCATTTACCTCCCTCAAAACAGCTACCGTACCTACCTATTATGGCATTTCCATAGCCATTCTGAGATATATTGCCATGCAACTTTCCACCGTTCCATTTATTATGACACACTCCATCATTGTCATATTGCTTAGCATGACCATGTAGTTGACATCGTATTTGTGGCAAAGCCACCATTGATAATTCTTTCATACATGTCACTCATGAGTCATTGCATATCCCGGTACACCTCCGGAGGCATTCACATAGAGTCATATTTTGTTCTAAGTATCGAGTTGTAATTGTTGAGTTGTAAGAAAATAAAAGTGTGATGATCATCATTATTAGAGTATTGTCCCAGTGAGGAAAGGATGATGGAGATTATGATTCCCCCACAAGTAGGGATGAGACTCTGGACAAAAAAAGAAAGAAAAGAGGCCATTAAAAAGGCCCAAATAAAAAAATGAGAGAAAAGAGAGAAGGGGCAATGCTACTATCCTTTTACCACACTTGTGCTTCAAAGTAGCACCATGATATTCATGATAGAGAGTCTCTTATTTCGTCACTTTCATATACTAGTGGGTAATTTTCATTATAAAACTTGGCTTGTATATTCCAATGATGGGCTTCCTCAAAATGCCCTAGGTCTTCATGAGCAAGCGACTTGGATGCACACCCACTTAGTTTCTTTTGTTGAGCTTTCATATACTTATAGCTCTAGTGCATCCATTGCATGGCAATCCCTACTCACTCACATTGATATCTATTGATGGGTATCTCCATAGCCCGTTGATACGCCTAGTTGATGTGAGACTATCTTCTCCTTTTTGTCTTCTCCACAACCACCATCTATTCCACCTATAGTGCTATATACATGGCTCACGCTCATGTATTGCGTGAAGATTGAAAAAGTTTTGAGAATGTCAAAAGTATGAAACAATTGCTTGGCTTGTCATCGGGGTTGTGCATGATTTAAATACTTTGTGTGGTGATGATAGAGCATAGCTAGACCATATGATTTTGTAGGGATAACTTTCTTTGGCCATGTTATTTTGAGAAGACATGATTGCTTTGTTAGTATGCTTGAAGTATTATTATTTTTATGTCAATGTTAAACTTTTATCCTGAATATTTCGGATCTGAATATTCATACCACAATTAAGAATAATTACATTAAACTTATGCCAAGTAGCATTCCACATCAAAAATTATGTTTTTATCATTTACCTACTCGAGGACAAGCAGGAATTAAGCTTGGGGATGCTTGATACGTCTCCAATGTATCTATAATTTTTGATTGCTCCATGCTATATTATCTACTGTTTTGGACATTAGTGGGCTTTATTATGCACTTTTATATTATTTTTGGGACTAACCTATTAACCAGGAGATCTCATTAACCAGAGGCCCAACCCAGAATTGCTGTTTTTTTTGCCTATTTTAGGGTTTCGAAGAAAAGGAATATGAAACGGAGTCCAAACGGAATAAAACCTTCGGGAACGTGATTTTCTCACCGAACAAGATCCAGGAGACTTGGACCCTATGTCAAGAAACAAAGGAGGAGGCCACGAGGTAGGGGGCGCGCCTACCCCCCCCCCCCCAGGAGCGCCCTCCACCCTCGTGGGTCCCCTGTTGCTCCACCGACGTACTCCTTCCTCCTATATATACCTACGTACCCCCAAACGATCAGATACGGAGCCAAAACCCTAATTCCACTACCGTAAGTTTCTGTATCCACGAGATCCCATCTTGGGGCGTGTTCTGGGGCTCCGCCGGAGGGGGCATCCATCACGGAGGGCTTCTACATCAACACCATAGCCTCTCCGATGAAGTGTGAGTAGTTTACCTCAGACCTTTGGGTCCATAGTTATTAGCTAGATGGTTTCTTCTCTCTTTTTGGATCTCAATACAATGTTCTCCCCCTCTCTTGTGGAGATCTATTCGATGTAATATTCTTTTTGCGGTGTGTTTGTTGAGATCAATGAATTGTGGGTTTATGATCAAGATTATCTATGAACAATATTTGAATCTTATCTGAATTCTTTTATGTATGATTGGTTATCTTTGCAAGTCTCTTCGAATTATTAGTTTGGTTTAGCCTACTAGATTGATCTTTCTTGCAATGGGAGAAGTACTTAGCTTTGGGTTCAATCTTGCGGTGTCCTTTCCCAGTGACAGTAGGGGCAGGAAGGCACGTATTGTATTGTTGCCATCGAGGATAACAAGATGGGGTTTTTATCATATTGCATGAATTTATACCTCTACATCATGTCATCTTGCTTAAGGCGCTACTCTGGTTTCATGAACTAATTACTCTAGATGCATGCTAGATAGCGGTCGATGGGTGGAGTAATAGTAGTAGATGCAGGCAGGAGTCGGTCTACTTTTCTTGGACGTGATGCCTACATACATGATCGTAACTAGATATTCTCATAACTATGCTCAATTCTGTCAATTGCTCAACAGTAATTCGTTCACCCACCATAAAATACTTATGCTCTTGAGAGAAGCCACTAGTGAAACCTATGGCCCCCGGGTCTATCTTCATCATATTAATCTTCCAATACTTAGTTATTTCCTTTGTTTTTTTACTTCGCTTTTATTTTACTTTGCATCTTTATCATAAAAATACTAAAAATATTATCTTATCATATCTATCAGATCTCACTCTCGTAAGTGACCGTGAAGGGATTGACAACCCCTTATCGCGTTGTTGCGAGGATTTATTTGTTTTGTGCAGGTACTAGGGACTTGCGTGCAGCCTCCTACTGGATTGATACCTTGGTTCTCAAAAATTGAGGGAAATACTTATGCTACTTTTCTGCATCATCCTTTCCTCTTCAAGGAAATCCAACGCAGTGCTCCAGCTCTCGCTTGTCCGCTCACGCTGCTACTGCTGCTCGCCCCCTCGCTCGTGCTAATGCTCTGCTCTGATTGAGGTACACTTCATTCGACTGAATCGACTTTTGGGTTAGTTGATTTAGGGGGTGGGGGCTCGCCGGAGTTAAGGAAGAACCACCCGCAATAGGGAGGGGGCTCGTCGGAGAGGTACCCCACTATCTATCTTAGGGTTCAGTGTGGGGGCGGTGGTCGCCAGCGGTGGGGGCGTGGTGGTGGGGTGGTGGTGTGGGAATTGCCGGAGAAAAAGCTCGGCGCAGGAGGGCGGCTAGAGGGCTGGCCGGGGCGGCGACGGACCGGCGGTGGGGAGTGGTTTCGGGGCGGCGAGGCGGTGTGGGAGCACCGCGGGCGGCGAGGGCCGGCGGTTCGGCCGGTGGTGGCTGGCGGCTCAGGGGGGTGCAGGTTGAAGATGAACCGCATGCCCTCCCTAAACTACATGTGAAGTTCCTCTCTGCTACTGTTGCGTTTAATTTTCGACAGTAACATTCAGAGTTCATAGTAAATTTCAGTTTCAACAGTTAAGTTCATAGTCAACAGTTTTTACCTCATCTGTTGTAGTCCTGTGGTTTTTGGTGATGTAAATTTTACTTCTATCAATTTTTGGTAATGTATTTTACATCATCTATTGGATATGCTATTAGAATCCCACTTGAGATTAACGATGTATGTCTTGTGCTGCTTCAACCTCGATGTCTTACGGCTCGCCGGAGCTTCTCCAACGATGGAACTATCCATCACAACAGAGCAGTTCCCTGGACCCCATCTATAGATTGCTTAGATCTTCCTCCACACCTCCGACAGCCACCTTTGCCTCAACTTCTTCAGCGACCAACTCAATGATGCTAAGGTCGACATGGCTACGACAAAGAGGTTGTACACTCGTCGCATCACTTATTACTCTACATTCATGTCGATCCATTAGGGCTATTTTGGTTCAACGGAAAAACATAGCAATAGGAAATTTTCCTATGGCACTCTACTATTCAATTATGGATGCATTTTGTCGAAAGGAATGGAGCAAAACATCCACCCGGACCTACTTTTCAAAATCCTATGCATGAAAAGAAGACCAAGTGCATTAGTGGCAGAATAACATTCTAAATGTACACGCTTTCATATGGTTTCACTTTATTTTGGCCATGTTTCTTTGCATTCCTCTGCTCTTCCAATTCCCGTGAACCAAACACCCAAGTTGACAGAAATCCCGTGTTCACAAATGCTCTGTTTACCATGTGCATTCCTATCCTATTCTGGTGCTTTTCATATCCCTGCATTTTTAGAATCATGCAAGACAAATGAGCCCTTACAGAATTACTTCAGTTACAGGTAGGTGTCAAAGAAAACTTTGTGTGGTTTGTCTTGCTCCTACCGCGACATCGTCCACCTCACCTAAGCTGCTCCATCGACAGAAGCATCCACCAAACCAGACATCACGTTCCTGGCCGTCTTTCGCCGCCTCAGATCTCCTTCCCTTCCGCCTCCACCCACCGCAACGGCATCACCATCATCGGCTTAGCAGATGAACCTGAGGAGTACACGGGTCCACAAGAGAGGTCGCACTCTTTTTTCTTCTTATGTTATGCATTGCTTAAATATTACCTGCTACTTTATCGTCCTGTTCACCTCTTAGACTACACGCCAGGTCGATGTTCAAACTTGAGTTCTAAATTAGTTGTGGGGCACATATTGAGGCAACAATGAATAGTATCTCTGTCTAATATCTGGTTCACCTAGGGTATGCCTATGTTGTTCATCTTGGGTGGGAAACAAATAGTAAAGCAATCATCATTTGTTTTTTATTAAATTAAAGCAATCATCAGCCTGCTATCATTATTTTTGTATCCATCCACTGGTTGTTACCATTACTCTAGATTTATGCATGCTCTCCTTACATAATCTCACTATATTTTTTGTATGCATGTCAGATATTGTACACATTCATGCTGAACATGTAGAGAAAAAGAGAAGAGTTTTGCGTGGCAATACAATGTCATGCAGACATCACTCCATGGTGGGTACAATGGCAAACCCTCCCCCCTCTCCAGATTGTAATCCAGAGGAGGATATCTGTTCTAAGGCGGATTCAGATGCAGCCAACCACTCCTATTTACCCCAAGGTGTTTGCTCTAACTTGGCATGATGATGTTATTCATATCATACATATGTTGCCTTTCATTGCCTACTTTCGACATCATATATGTCATCTACTTAGTTTAGACATGTTCTGTGATGCCACCTGTTTAGTTTCAATATCATATATGGGAATTATGCAGTCTCATGTCTTTTAGCCAGCCATAATATATGTGAAATGTCCAATGCCATCCTGTTTAACCAGGCATCATATATTTGAATGATATCTTGCACATCCTTTTCTTCATTACATTTCCATTTGTCGATAATGTTTGTACATTAAACTACTCTTCCTGTGAATCAGCCATTTGAGTGGGTGATGGAAAAATCTGGAGTGAAAACAAGGCCTTTAGAGCAGACAGTGCTACATGTCGAAGCAGATCTCTTTCTGGGTCCCGATAGCTCCTCAGAGATGGATTCAGAGATAGATGACCAGTCGTATTCCCCCACCGAGGTGTATGCTTTAACTTGGCACGGTTATACTGCTCATATCATGCACATGGTGTCTTGCATTGCATAGTCTAGACATCATATACACAATATTCAACAACATGTTCTTAGTTCACACATCATATATGCGAATGCCCTCTGCTTAGCATATAAATCACATATGTGAATTAAATCATGCGATCCTGATTACTTAGATAACATGTTAGTACACCTATTCCTGTAGAGGAAGCACAACCAGCCATTCATAGTTTAGCATCTATCGCATTTGATGTTGTTAAATCCTATGTGTCTATCTTCCCATCATGGAAATATTATACTAAAGATGAAGGAAAATGCCAGTTGCAGGTTTTGTCCAGGAGTTATGTGTAAGTAATGTTATTCATGGCAATTACTTTGCTTTGTCCCATACATTCTACCTCCATGATGGTTATAATACATCAATTTCCCATTTTTCTCTATAGAGAAGGACTGATTTGGAAACTCAGGATGAGGTAACCTGTGCTAATACCTCTTCTATCTTCAAGAATGCTTGGTGGCAGTATCGAAATTACCTGAAGAAAAGTACTTCATTGGCAAAGAAACTCATGAAATTCCCTTACGTTCTCCCGAGACACATTTACTGGACGATGAATGGGAACGCCTTTTTTTGTACTGGTCCCGATCCAAGAATGTGGTAAGGACTATGAGCACATTTTATTTTAAGTACTATATGCTTGCGTCTTACTGTACTCTGTTCATCTAGAACAAGTGCTTAAACCTAAAGAACAAGTGTTCTCATTTAAGATTCCATTGCTATAGTGTATACCGCTTTGCTCTTGTATCACTTTATTTACTTATAAAAACTTATTTTTAAATTGAACGGTCCAATGGAAACTCCAATGGCACAACAGGTATGTTTACACATGTTTGTTTAACAGGTTTGCTCTTATAAATAGCTCTGTTGATTTTAATTTCAATTGTGTATACAGTTGACTTCTCATATCATGCACATTACTAGCATCACAATAGAGCCAATAGTGTTGTTGTACATGTACACCCGTGGTACCCATATGAAATATTGTTGTGCCGTGTAGTTTCCCATGCTTTGTATTCTTTCAGTGTTGCTTTCTCTTGAACTGATATAATTTGAACCGTGTCTCTATTTTGATTTGGCCAGACAATGCAGTGACCATAGGACATAGATATATGTTTGTTTGATGCTTTTATAATGTACTACTTGGCAATAGAAGACTTGGTAGTTTAATCTTGTCCACCTTACTAATGAACTGGTTCACCGAAATGAGTTTCATATACTAGTACATGCTAAACCTGTTATGTGTTTGCTTGTTTCTTCTTTTAGAATGCTGACAGAATATTGGGGAAGAGTGCCTTATTAAGAAATGGTAAAGGAAGTAATGCAGATAAGGTTCAGGATAGTGAGACATCCTTGTTGGTCTCCGCCAAAGCTGATAAAACAGCTAAGGAAAACTATCGTGAAGACAGTGAGACAACCCCAAAGTCCTGTCTTGGTTTTTTGTTCTAGTTACTGGCCACTACCGCGTGCACAAGCTATTCAAACTCACTGTCTGAATCCGTTCGGTTTCTTGAGTCTCAACTACAAGCTGAAAGACACCGATCAGCTGTGCAGCGACAAGAAGCGGAAGGATTGCGGAAGTCCTTGGAGCATTCAGATGCATACTTTCTGGTGCAAAAGCAAGCATTGGAGGATTTTAGCGCCAAACAGGACAAAGCTAATAAGCTTGCTAAGCTTATTGCAGCATGGTGGATACCTAGGATAACGTTTCTTGAGCTCTTCTGAAGTTATTTCAGTTATGGACTTGTTTTGCAACTGCGTTTATTTGCACTGGTGGCCAATTTTGACGGCCAGTGTATGTAATATGCTGCTTTGTTCCCTATATTTGCACTGGTGGCGAACTTTGATGCCCAGTGGATGTAATATGTGTAATAGTTGTAATAGGCTAGCGTTAGTTGCTTGCTTCTTTATTTCCTTATTATCTAGTTTAGTTGTTTGCTTGTAGTCACTGTAGTTCTTTTTCCGCGTTTATCTAGTAGCTGCAATAACCTATTTTTGGTAACTGGGCCACAATAATCATGGCAATACACAGACAGTTGTAACCATGGTCCTCCTGCGGGCCATAGGATCCATGGGCCATCTACGGGCCGTAGGATCCATGCACTTTCTACAGGTCGTACGATCCATGGGGCTTCTACGGGCCGTAGGATCCATTGGTCTTCTATGGTCTGTAGGATCCATGGGCTTTCTACGGGGTGAATAATAATTTTGCCAAACATGGGGCGTACTATTCGTGGACCATAACGGGCCATTAATAGGCTGTATTTGATAACGCTATGAAAACAACCCAATGGGTTAACGGGCCACAAATGGGCTGAATGTAACCACGGGCTTAATTTGGCCCACAAGGGGAACATGCCAGTAACGGACCGTAACTAACCGAATTCTAGAAATGAGCCCAAGAATAAAGCCCTTAGAAGGCCGAAAGTTAACACGGGCCGGAAACGGCCGACGGAATAATGGGCCGTTAATGGGTACAAAGCGATACACTGTTCATTATGGGCCAGTTTCATCTGGGGCCTTTAATTGGCCCAGAGTTACAAAGGGCCTCATATGGTCCGAAAGACATCATGGGCCATACATGGGCCGGAAGTTACAACAGGCTGTATCATATTGGATGCCCCAAATGAAGCTACTGGGCTTAATTCCGATAGGCCGTAACGGGCTAGGAGTTAGCGGGCCATAAATGGGCTATATACGAACATGTCGTTCAACAAGCTTTCCGTGGGCCAACCTGTTACCTTTTGACCAAGTCAAACGGGCCAGCCTTTTCACCTGAATGGGCCTCTGTTGGGCCATGCCACGTGTCGACGTATCATAGGCGCCTCGTGTCCAATGAGTGGATATCATCTGTCCCAACGGGGAGCCAACACGTGTTTCCTCTGGCCAATGAGAATTTTACACGTGGAATATCCCCATTGGTCCGGGCTGTTAACGGGTTATCGGATCCAAAACCGGACCTGATAGCTTAACGGCGACCTGTTATGGTGGATGCCACGTGTCGGTTACTCTTGACGAAAACACTTCCATGACGCGCGATTTATCGTCATGGAAGTGGACACTTCCGTGATGATAATTTTGGTAATGTCATGGAACACTTCTACGACAACACAAGTTTGACTATCTTCATTCTGTCATAAAACTGTCATGGATGTAAATGCATGACAGAAAATGTGACCTACTGTGACAAACACGTATCATCACAGAAGTGTATTTTTTTGTAGTGAACCCCTTCCGGTGACCCGATTCCTTCCTGGTATGTCCCGAAACACTTCTGGTGTCCAAATACCATCGTCCTATATATCAATATTTACCTCTCAACCATTTCGAGACTCTTCGTCATGTCCATGATCTCATCCGGGACACCGAACAACATTCGGTCACCAAAACATAACTCATATAACACTATATCGTCAACGAACTTTAAGCGTGTGGACCCTACGGGTTTGAGAACTATGTAGACATGACCGAGACACCTCTCCAATCAATAACCAATAGTGGAACCTGGATGCCCATATTGCCTCCTACATGTTCTATGAAGATCTTCATCGGTCGAACCGTTATGACAACATACGTAATTCCCTTTGTCCATCGGTATGTTACTTGCCCGAGATTCGATCATCGGTATCTTCATACCTAGTTCAATCTCATTACCGGCAAGTCCCTTTACTCGTTCCGTAGTACATCACCTCGGGATTAACTCCTTAGTCATTTGCTTGCAAGCTTATGATGTCTATTACCGAGAGGGCCTAGAGATACCTCTTCGATACTCGGAGTGACAAATCCTAATCTTGATCTATGCCAACTCAACAAACACCTTCAGAGATACATGTAGAGCATCTTTATGATTGCCCAATTACGTTGTGATGTTTGATAGCACACCAGGTATTCCTCCTGTATCCGGGAGTTGCATAATCTCATAGTCGAAGGAATATATATTTGACATGAAGAAAGCAATAGCAATAAAACTAAACGGTCATTATGCTAAGCTAACAGATTGGTCTTGTCCATCACATCATTCTCCTAATGATGTGATCCCGTTATCAAATGACAACTCATGTCCATGGTTAGGAAACCTAGGGACACAGTAGAGGCTCACTAGGGACACGTTTGTCTATGTATTCACACATGTATTAAGGTTTCCGATTAATACAATTCTAGCATGAATAATAGACCTTTATCATGAATAAAGAAATATAAAACAACAACTTTATTATTGCCTCTAGGGCATATTTGCTTCAGTCTCCCACTTGCAATAGAGTCAATAATCTAGTTCACATCACCATGTGTTTTAACACCCATAGTTCACAGCGCTATGTGACCAACACCCAAAGAGTTTACTAGAGTCAATAATGTAGTTCACATCAATATGTGATTAACACCCAACGAGTACTAAGGTGTGATCATGTTTTTCTTGTGAGAGAGGTTTAGTCAACGGGTCTGTCACATTCACATCCATATGTATTTTGCAAATTCTATGTCTACAATACTCTGCATGGAGCTACTGTAGCTAATTGCTCCCACTTTCTATATGTATCCAGATCGAGACGCAGAGTCATATGAATCGGTGTTAAAGCTTGCAT